>NW_026048216.1:7500-17500 GCF_023864345.2 Schistocerca serialis cubense | reverse complement strand
AGGTTAGGTTAGGTTAGGTTAGGTTAGGTTAGGTTAGGTTAGGTTAGGTTAGGTTAGGTTAGGTTAGGTTAGGTTAGGTTAGGTTAGGTTAGGTTAGGTTAGGTTAGGTTAGGTTAGGTTAGGTTAGGTTAGGTTAGGTTAGGTTAGGTTAGGTTAGGTTAGGTTAGGTTAGGTTAGGTTAGGTTAGGTTAGGTTAGGTTAGGTTAGGTTAGGTTAGGTTAGGTTAGGTTAGGTTAGGTTAGGTTAGGTTAGGTTAGGTTAGGTTAGGTTAGGTTAGGTTAGGTTAGGTTAGGTTAGGTTAGGTTAGGTTAGGTTAGGTTAGGTTAGGTTAGGTTAGGTTAGGTTAGGTTAGGTTAGGTTAGGTTAGGTTAGGTTAGGTTAGGTTAGGTTAGGTTAGGTTAGGTTAGGTTAGGTTAGGTTAGGTTAGGTTAGGTTAGGTTAGGTTAGGTTAGGTTAGGTTAGGTTAGGTTAGGTTAGGTTAGGTTAGGTTAGGTTAGGTTAGGTTAGGTTAGGTTAGGTTAGGTTAGGTTAGGTTAGGTTAGGTTAGGTTAGGTTAGGTTAGGTTAGGTTAGGTTAGGTTAGGTTAGGTTAGGTTAGGTTAGGTTAGGTTAGGTTAGGTTAGGTTAGGTTAGGTTAGGTTAGGTTAGGTTAGGTTAGGTTAGGTTAGGTTAGGTTAGGTTAGGTTAGGTTAGGTTAGGTTAGGTTAGGTTAGGTTAGGTTAGGTTAGGTTAGGTTAGGTTAGGTTAGGTTAGGTTAGGTTAGGTTAGGTTAGGTTAGGTTAGGTTAGGTTAGGTTAGGTTAGGTTAGGTTAGGTTAGGTTAGGTTAGGTTAGGTTAGGTTAGGTTAGGTTAGGTTAGGTTAGGTTAGGTTAGGTTAGGTTAGGTTAGGTTAGGTTAGGTTAGGTTAGGTTAGGTTAGGTTAGGTTAGGTTAGGTTAGGTTAGGTTAGGTTAGGTTAGGTTAGGTTAGGTTAGGTTAGGTTAGGTTAGGTTAGGTTAGGTTAGGTTAGGTTAGGTTAGGTTAGGTTAGGTTAGGTTAGGTTAGGTTAGGTTAGGTTAGGTTAGGTTAGGTTAGGTTAGGTTAGGTTAGGTTAGGTTAGGTTAGGTTAGGTTAGGTTAGGTTAGGTTAGGTTAGGTTAGGTTAGGTTAGGTTAGGTTAGGTTAGGTTAGGTTAGGTTAGGTTAGGTTAGGTTAGGTTAGGTTAGGTTAGGTTAGGTTAGGTTAGGTTAGGTTAGGTTAGGTTAGGTTAGGTTAGGTTAGGTTAGGTTAGGTTAGGTTAGGTTAGGTTAGGTTAGGTTAGGTTAGGTTAGGTTAGGTTAGGTTAGGTTAGGTTAGGTTAGGTTAGGTTAGGTTAGGTTAGGTTAGGTTAGGTTAGGTTAGGTTAGGTTAGGTTAGGTTAGGTTAGGTTAGGTTAGGTTAGGTTAGGTTAGGTTAGGTTAGGTTAGGTTAGGTTAGGTTAGGTTAGGTTAGGTTAGGTTAGGTTAGGTTAGGTTAGGTTAGGTTAGGTTAGGTTAGGTTAGGTTAGGTTAGGTTAGGTTAGGTTAGGTTAGGTTAGGTTAGGTTAGGTTAGGTTAGGTTAGGTTAGGTTAGGTTAGGTTAGGTTAGGTTAGGTTAGGTTAGGTTAGGTTAGGTTAGGTTAGGTTAGGTTAGGTTAGGTTAGGTTAGGTTAGGTTAGGTTAGGTTAGGTTAGGTTAGGTTAGGTTAGGTTAGGTTAGGTTAGGTTAGGTTAGGTTAGGTTAGGTTAGGTTAGGTTAGGTTAGGTTAGGTTAGGTTAGGTTAGGTTAGGTTAGGTTAGGTTAGGTTAGGTTAGGTTAGGTTAGGTTAGGTTAGGTTAGGTTAGGTTAGGTTAGGTTAGGTTAGGTTAGGTTAGGTTAGGTTAGGTTAGGTTAGGTTAGGTTAGGTTAGGTTAGGTTAGGTTAGGTTAGGTTAGGTTAGGTTAGGTTAGGTTAGGTTAGGTTAGGTTAGGTTAGGTTAGGTTAGGTTAGGTTAGGTTAGGTTAGGTTAGGTTAGGTTAGGTTAGGTTAGGTTAGGTTAGGTTAGGTTAGGTTAGGTTAGGTTAGGTTAGGTTAGGTTAGGTTAGGTTAGGTTAGGTTAGGTTAGGTTAGGTTAGGTTAGGTTAGGTTAGGTTAGGTTAGGTTAGGTTAGGTTAGGTTAGGTTAGGTTAGGTTAGGTTAGGTTAGGTTAGGTTAGGTTAGGTTAGGTTAGGTTAGGTTAGGTTAGGTTAGGTTAGGTTAGGTTAGGTTAGGTTAGGTTAGGTTAGGTTAGGTTAGGTTAGGTTAGGTTAGGTTAGGTTAGGTTAGGTTAGGTTAGGTTAGGTTAGGTTAGGTTAGGTTAGGTTAGGTTAGGTTAGGTTAGGTTAGGTTAGGTTAGGTTAGGTTAGGTTAGGTTAGGTTAGGTTAGGTTAGGTTAGGTTAGGTTAGGTTAGGTTAGGTTAGGTTAGGTTAGGTTAGGTTAGGTTAGGTTAGGTTAGGTTAGGTTAGGTTAGGTTAGGTTAGGTTAGGTTAGGTTAGGTTAGGTTAGGTTAGGTTAGGTTAGGTTAGGTTAGGTTAGGTTAGGTTAGGTTAGGTTAGGTTAGGTTAGGTTAGGTTAGGTTAGGTTAGGTTAGGTTAGGTTAGGTTAGGTTAGGTTAGGTTAGGTTAGGTTAGGTTAGGTTAGGTTAGGTTAGGTTAGGTTAGGTTAGGTTAGGTTAGGTTAGGTTAGGTTAGGTTAGGTTAGGTTAGGTTAGGTTAGGTTAGGTTAGGTTAGGTTAGGTTAGGTTAGGTTAGGTTAGGTTAGGTTAGGTTAGGTTAGGTTAGGTTAGGTTAGGTTAGGTTAGGTTAGGTTAGGTTAGGTTAGGTTAGGTTAGGTTAGGTTAGGTTAGGTTAGGTTAGGTTAGGTTAGGTTAGGTTAGGTTAGGTTAGGTTAGGTTAGGTTAGGTTAGGTTAGGTTAGGTTAGGTTAGGTTAGGTTAGGTTAGGTTAGGTTAGGTTAGGTTAGGTTAGGTTAGGTTAGGTTAGGTTAGGTTAGGTTAGGTTAGGTTAGGTTAGGTTAGGTTAGGTTAGGTTAGGTTAGGTTAGGTTAGGTTAGGTTAGGTTAGGTTAGGTTAGGTTAGGTTAGGTTAGGTTAGGTTAGGTTAGGTTAGGTTAGGTTAGGTTAGGTTAGGTTAGGTTAGGTTAGGTTAGGTTAGGTTAGGTTAGGTTAGGTTAGGTTAGGTTAGGTTAGGTTAGGTTAGGTTAGGTTAGGTTAGGTTAGGTTAGGTTAGGTTAGGTTAGGTTAGGTTAGGTTAGGTTAGGTTAGGTTAGGTTAGGTTAGGTTAGGTTAGGTTAGGTTAGGTTAGGTTAGGTTAGGTTAGGTTAGGTTAGGTTAGGTTAGGTTAGGTTAGGTTAGGTTAGGTTAGGTTAGGTTAGGTTAGGTTAGGTTAGGTTAGGTTAGGTTAGGTTAGGTTAGGTTAGGTTAGGTTAGGTTAGGTTAGGTTAGGTTAGGTTAGGTTAGGTTAGGTTAGGTTAGGTTAGGTTAGGTTAGGTTAGGTTAGGTTAGGTTAGGTTAGGTTAGGTTAGGTTAGGTTAGGTTAGGTTAGGTTAGGTTAGGTTAGGTTAGGTTAGGTTAGGTTAGGTTAGGTTAGGTTAGGTTAGGTTAGGTTAGGTTAGGTTAGGTTAGGTTAGGTTAGGTTAGGTTAGGTTAGGTTAGGTTAGGTTAGGTTAGGTTAGGTTAGGTTAGGTTAGGTTAGGTTAGGTTAGGTTAGGTTAGGTTAGGTTAGGTTAGGTTAGGTTAGGTTAGGTTAGGTTAGGTTAGGTTAGGTTAGGTTAGGTTAGGTTAGGTTAGGTTAGGTTAGGTTAGGTTAGGTTAGGTTAGGTTAGGTTAGGTTAGGTTAGGTTAGGTTAGGTTAGGTTAGGTTAGGTTAGGTTAGGTTAGGTTAGGTTAGGTTAGGTTAGGTTAGGTTAGGTTAGGTTAGGTTAGGTTAGGTTAGGTTAGGTTAGGTTAGGTTAGGTTAGGTTAGGTTAGGTTAGGTTAGGTTAGGTTAGGTTAGGTTAGGTTAGGTTAGGTTAGGTTAGGTTAGGTTAGGTTAGGTTAGGTTAGGTTAGGTTAGGTTAGGTTAGGTTAGGTTAGGTTAGGTTAGGTTAGGTTAGGTTAGGTTAGGTTAGGTTAGGTTAGGTTAGGTTAGGTTAGGTTAGGTTAGGTTAGGTTAGGTTAGGTTAGGTTAGGTTAGGTTAGGTTAGGTTAGGTTAGGTTAGGTTAGGTTAGGTTAGGTTAGGTTAGGTTAGGTTAGGTTAGGTTAGGTTAGGTTAGGTTAGGTTAGGTTAGGTTAGGTTAGGTTAGGTTAGGTTAGGTTAGGTTAGGTTAGGTTAGGTTAGGTTAGGTTAGGTTAGGTTAGGTTAGGTTAGGTTAGGTTAGGTTAGGTTAGGTTAGGTTAGGTTAGGTTAGGTTAGGTTAGGTTAGGTTAGGTTAGGTTAGGTTAGGTTAGGTTAGGTTAGGTTAGGTTAGGTTAGGTTAGGTTAGGTTAGGTTAGGTTAGGTTAGGTTAGGTTAGGTTAGGTTAGGTTAGGTTAGGTTAGGTTAGGTTAGGTTAGGTTAGGTTAGGTTAGGTTAGGTTAGGTTAGGTTAGGTTAGGTTAGGTTAGGTTAGGTTAGGTTAGGTTAGGTTAGGTTAGGTTAGGTTAGGTTAGGTTAGGTTAGGTTAGGTTAGGTTAGGTTAGGTTAGGTTAGGTTAGGTTAGGTTAGGTTAGGTTAGGTTAGGTTAGGTTAGGTTAGGTTAGGTTAGGTTAGGTTAGGTTAGGTTAGGTTAGGTTAGGTTAGGTTAGGTTAGGTTAGGTTAGGTTAGGTTAGGTTAGGTTAGGTTAGGTTAGGTTAGGTTAGGTTAGGTTAGGTTAGGTTAGGTTAGGTTAGGTTAGGTTAGGTTAGGTTAGGTTAGGTTAGGTTAGGTTAGGTTAGGTTAGGTTAGGTTAGGTTAGGTTAGGTTAGGTTAGGTTAGGTTAGGTTAGGTTAGGTTAGGTTAGGTTAGGTTAGGTTAGGTTAGGTTAGGTTAGGTTAGGTTAGGTTAGGTTAGGTTAGGTTAGGTTAGGTTAGGTTAGGTTAGGTTAGGTTAGGTTAGGTTAGGTTAGGTTAGGTTAGGTTAGGTTAGGTTAGGTTAGGTTAGGTTAGGTTAGGTTAGGTTAGGTTAGGTTAGGTTAGGTTAGGTTAGGTTAGGTTAGGTTAGGTTAGGTTAGGTTAGGTTAGGTTAGGTTAGGTTAGGTTAGGTTAGGTTAGGTTAGGTTAGGTTAGGTTAGGTTAGGTTAGGTTAGGTTAGGTTAGGTTAGGTTAGGTTAGGTTAGGTTAGGTTAGGTTAGGTTAGGTTAGGTTAGGTTAGGTTAGGTTAGGTTAGGTTAGGTTAGGTTAGGTTAGGTTAGGTTAGGTTAGGTTAGGTTAGGTTAGGTTAGGTTAGGTTAGGTTAGGTTAGGTTAGGTTAGGTTAGGTTAGGTTAGGTTAGGTTAGGTTAGGTTAGGTTAGGTTAGGTTAGGTTAGGTTAGGTTAGGTTAGGTTAGGTTAGGTTAGGTTAGGTTAGGTTAGGTTAGGTTAGGTTAGGTTAGGTTAGGTTAGGTTAGGTTAGGTTAGGTTAGGTTAGGTTAGGTTAGGTTAGGTTAGGTTAGGTTAGGTTAGGTTAGGTTAGGTTAGGTTAGGTTAGGTTAGGTTAGGTTAGGTTAGGTTAGGTTAGGTTAGGTTAGGTTAGGTTAGGTTAGGTTAGGTTAGGTTAGGTTAGGTTAGGTTAGGTTAGGTTAGGTTAGGTTAGGTTAGGTTAGGTTAGGTTAGGTTAGGTTAGGTTAGGTTAGGTTAGGTTAGGTTAGGTTAGGTTAGGTTAGGTTAGGTTAGGTTAGGTTAGGTTAGGTTAGGTTAGGTTAGGTTAGGTTAGGTTAGGTTAGGTTAGGTTAGGTTAGGTTAGGTTAGGTTAGGTTAGGTTAGGTTAGGTTAGGTTAGGTTAGGTTAGGTTAGGTTAGGTTAGGTTAGGTTAGGTTAGGTTAGGTTAGGTTAGGTTAGGTTAGGTTAGGTTAGGTTAGGTTAGGTTAGGTTAGGTTAGGTTAGGTTAGGTTAGGTTAGGTTAGGTTAGGTTAGGTTAGGTTAGGTTAGGTTAGGTTAGGTTAGGTTAGGTTAGGTTAGGTTAGGTTAGGTTAGGTTAGGTTAGGTTAGGTTAGGTTAGGTTAGGTTAGGTTAGGTTAGGTTAGGTTAGGTTAGGTTAGGTTAGGTTAGGTTAGGTTAGGTTAGGTTAGGTTAGGTTAGGTTAGGTTAGGTTAGGTTAGGTTAGGTTAGGTTAGGTTAGGTTAGGTTAGGTTAGGTTAGGTTAGGTTAGGTTAGGTTAGGTTAGGTTAGGTTAGGTTAGGTTAGGTTAGGTTAGGTTAGGTTAGGTTAGGTTAGGTTAGGTTAGGTTAGGTTAGGTTAGGTTAGGTTAGGTTAGGTTAGGTTAGGTTAGGTTAGGTTAGGTTAGGTTAGGTTAGGTTAGGTTAGGTTAGGTTAGGTTAGGTTAGGTTAGGTTAGGTTAGGTTAGGTTAGGTTAGGTTAGGTTAGGTTAGGTTAGGTTAGGTTAGGTTAGGTTAGGTTAGGTTAGGTTAGGTTAGGTTAGGTTAGGTTAGGTTAGGTTAGGTTAGGTTAGGTTAGGTTAGGTTAGGTTAGGTTAGGTTAGGTTAGGTTAGGTTAGGTTAGGTTAGGTTAGGTTAGGTTAGGTTAGGTTAGGTTAGGTTAGGTTAGGTTAGGTTAGGTTAGGTTAGGTTAGGTTAGGTTAGGTTAGGTTAGGTTAGGTTAGGTTAGGTTAGGTTAGGTTAGGTTAGGTTAGGTTAGGTTAGGTTAGGTTAGGTTAGGTTAGGTTAGGTTAGGTTAGGTTAGGTTAGGTTAGGTTAGGTTAGGTTAGGTTAGGTTAGGTTAGGTTAGGTTAGGTTAGGTTAGGTTAGGTTAGGTTAGGTTAGGTTAGGTTAGGTTAGGTTAGGTTAGGTTAGGTTAGGTTAGGTTAGGTTAGGTTAGGTTAGGTTAGGTTAGGTTAGGTTAGGTTAGGTTAGGTTAGGTTAGGTTAGGTTAGGTTAGGTTAGGTTAGGTTAGGTTAGGTTAGGTTAGGTTAGGTTAGGTTAGGTTAGGTTAGGTTAGGTTAGGTTAGGTTAGGTTAGGTTAGGTTAGGTTAGGTTAGGTTAGGTTAGGTTAGGTTAGGTTAGGTTAGGTTAGGTTAGGTTAGGTTAGGTTAGGTTAGGTTAGGTTAGGTTAGGTTAGGTTAGGTTAGGTTAGGTTAGGTTAGGTTAGGTTAGGTTAGGTTAGGTTAGGTTAGGTTAGGTTAGGTTAGGTTAGGTTAGGTTAGGTTAGGTTAGGTTAGGTTAGGTTAGGTTAGGTTAGGTTAGGTTAGGTTAGGTTAGGTTAGGTTAGGTTAGGTTAGGTTAGGTTAGGTTAGGTTAGGTTAGGTTAGGTTAGGTTAGGTTAGGTTAGGTTAGGTTAGGTTAGGTTAGGTTAGGTTAGGTTAGGTTAGGTTAGGTTAGGTTAGGTTAGGTTAGGTTAGGTTAGGTTAGGTTAGGTTAGGTTAGGTTAGGTTAGGTTAGGTTAGGTTAGGTTAGGTTAGGTTAGGTTAGGTTAGGTTAGGTTAGGTTAGGTTAGGTTAGGTTAGGTTAGGTTAGGTTAGGTTAGGTTAGGTTAGGTTAGGTTAGGTTAGGTTAGGTTAGGTTAGGTTAGGTTAGGTTAGGTTAGGTTAGGTTAGGTTAGGTTAGGTTAGGTTAGGTTAGGTTAGGTTAGGTTAGGTTAGGTTAGGTTAGGTTAGGTTAGGTTAGGTTAGGTTAGGTTAGGTTAGGTTAGGTTAGGTTAGGTTAGGTTAGGTTAGGTTAGGTTAGGTTAGGTTAGGTTAGGTTAGGTTAGGTTAGGTTAGGTTAGGTTAGGTTAGGTTAGGTTAGGTTAGGTTAGGTTAGGTTAGGTTAGGTTAGGTTAGGTTAGGTTAGGTTAGGTTAGGTTAGGTTAGGTTAGGTTAGGTTAGGTTAGGTTAGGTTAGGTTAGGTTAGGTTAGGTTAGGTTAGGTTAGGTTAGGTTAGGTTAGGTTAGGTTAGGTTAGGTTAGGTTAGGTTAGGTTAGGTTAGGTTAGGTTAGGTTAGGTTAGGTTAGGTTAGGTTAGGTTAGGTTAGGTTAGGTTAGGTTAGGTTAGGTTAGGTTAGGTTAGGTTAGGTTAGGTTAGGTTAGGTTAGGTTAGGTTAGGTTAGGTTAGGTTAGGTTAGGTTAGGTTAGGTTAGGTTAGGTTAGGTTAGGTTAGGTTAGGTTAGGTTAGGTTAGGTTAGGTTAGGTTAGGTTAGGTTAGGTTAGGTTAGGTTAGGTTAGGTTAGGTTAGGTTAGGTTAGGTTAGGTTAGGTTAGGTTAGGTTAGGTTAGGTTAGGTTAGGTTAGGTTAGGTTAGGTTAGGTTAGGTTAGGTTAGGTTAGGTTAGGTTAGGTTAGGTTAGGTTAGGTTAGGTTAGGTTAGGTTAGGTTAGGTTAGGTTAGGTTAGGTTAGGTTAGGTTAGGTTAGGTTAGGTTAGGTTAGGTTAGGTTAGGTTAGGTTAGGTTAGGTTAGGTTAGGTTAGGTTAGGTTAGGTTAGGTTAGGTTAGGTTAGGTTAGGTTAGGTTAGGTTAGGTTAGGTTAGGTTAGGTTAGGTTAGGTTAGGTTAGGTTAGGTTAGGTTAGGTTAGGTTAGGTTAGGTTAGGTTAGGTTAGGTTAGGTTAGGTTAGGTTAGGTTAGGTTAGGTTAGGTTAGGTTAGGTTAGGTTAGGTTAGGTTAGGTTAGGTTAGGTTAGGTTAGGTTAGGTTAGGTTAGGTTAGGTTAGGTTAGGTTAGGTTAGGTTAGGTTAGGTTAGGTTAGGTTAGGTTAGGTTAGGTTAGGTTAGGTTAGGTTAGGTTAGGTTAGGTTAGGTTAGGTTAGGTTAGGTTAGGTTAGGTTAGGTTAGGTTAGGTTAGGTTAGGTTAGGTTAGGTTAGGTTAGGTTAGGTTAGGTTAGGTTAGGTTAGGTTAGGTTAGGTTAGGTTAGGTTAGGTTAGGTTAGGTTAGGTTAGGTTAGGTTAGGTTAGGTTAGGTTAGGTTAGGTTAGGTTAGGTTAGGTTAGGTTAGGTTAGGTTAGGTTAGGTTAGGTTAGGTTAGGTTAGGTTAGGTTAGGTTAGGTTAGGTTAGGTTAGGTTAGGTTAGGTTAGGTTAGGTTAGGTTAGGTTAGGTTAGGTTAGGTTAGGTTAGGTTAGGTTAGGTTAGGTTAGGTTAGGTTAGGTTAGGTTAGGTTAGGTTAGGTTAGGTTAGGTTAGGTTAGGTTAGGTTAGGTTAGGTTAGGTTAGGTTAGGTTAGGTTAGGTTAGGTTAGGTTAGGTTAGGTTAGGTTAGGTTAGGTTAGGTTAGGTTAGGTTAGGTTAGGTTAGGTTAGGTTAGGTTAGGTTAGGTTAGGTTAGGTTAGGTTAGGTTAGGTTAGGTTAGGTTAGGTTAGGTTAGGTTAGGTTAGGTTAGGTTAGGTTAGGTTAGGTTAGGTTAGGTTAGGTTAGGTTAGGTTAGGTTAGGTTAGGTTAGGTTAGGTTAGGTTAGGTTAGGTTAGGTTAGGTTAGGTTAGGTTAGGTTAGGTTAGGTTAGGTTAGGTTAGGTTAGGTTAGGTTAGGTTAGGTTAGGTTAGGTTAGGTTAGGTTAGGTTAGGTTAGGTTAGGTTAGGTTAGGTTAGGTTAGGTTAGGTTAGGTTAGGTTAGGTTAGGTTAGGTTAGGTTAGGTTAGGTTAGGTTAGGTTAGGTTAGGTTAGGTTAGGTTAGGTTAGGTTAGGTTAGGTTAGGTTAGGTTAGGTTAGGTTAGGTTAGGTTAGGTTAGGTTAGGTTAGGTTAGGTTAGGTTAGGTTAGGTTAGGTTAGGTTAGGTTAGGTTAGGTTAGGTTAGGTTAGGTTAGGTTAGGTTAGGTTAGGTTAGGTTAGGTTAGGTTAGGTTAGGTTAGGTTAGGTTAGGTTAGGTTAGGTTAGGTTAGGTTAGGTTAGGTTAGGTTAGGTTAGGTTAGGTTAGGTTAGGTTAGGTTAGGTTAGGTTAGGTTAGGTTAGGTTAGGTTAGGTTAGGTT
>NW_026048215.1:32500-37500 GCF_023864345.2 Schistocerca serialis cubense | reverse complement strand
GTGTAGCGCGCGTGCGGCCCAGAACATCTAAGGGCATCACAGACCTGTTATTGCTCAATCTCGTGCGGCTAGAAGCCGCCTGTCCCTCTAAGAAGAAAAGTAATCGCTGACAGCACGAAGGATGTCACGCGACTAGTTAGCAGGCTAGAGTCTCGTTCGTTATCGGAATTAACCAGACAAATCGCTCCACCAACTAAGAACGGCCATGCACCACCACCCACCGAATCAAGAAAGAGCTATCAATCTGTCAATCCTTCCGGTGTCCGGGCCTGGTGAGGTTTCCCGTGTTGAGTCAAATTAAGCCGCAGGCTCCACTCCTGGTGGTGCCCTTCCGTCAATTCCTTTAAGTTTCAGCTTTGCAACCATACTTCCCCCGGAACCCAAAAGCTTTGGTTTCCCGGAGGCTGCCCGCCGAGTCATCGGAGGAACTGCGGCGGATCGCTGGCTGGCATCGTTTATGGTTAGAACTAGGGCGGTATCTGATCGCCTTCGAACCTCTAACTTTCGTTCTTGATTAATGAAAACATACTTGGCAAATGCTTTCGCTTCTGTTCGTCTTGCGACGATCCAAGAATTTCACCTCTAACGTCGCAATACGAATGCCCCCGCCTGTCCCTATTAATCATTACCTCGGGTTCCGAAAACCAACAAAATAGAACCGAGGTCCTATTCCATTATTCCATGCACACAGTATTCAGGCGGGCTTGCCTGCTTTAAGCACTCTAATTTGTTCAAAGTAAACGTGCCGGCCCACCGAGACACTCAATAAAGAGCACCCTGGTAGGATTTCAACGGGGTCCGCCTCGGGACGCACGAGCACGCACGAGGCGGTCGCACGCCTTCGGCTCGCCCCACCGGCAGGACGTCCCACGATACATGCCAGTTAAACACCGACGGGCGGTGAACCAACAGCGTGGGACACAAATCCAACTACGAGCTTTTTAACCGCAACAACTTTAATATACGCTATTGGAGCTGGAATTACCGCGGCTGCTGGCACCAGACTTGCCCTCCAATAGATACTCGTTAAAGGATTTAAAGTGTACTCATTCCGATTACGGGGCCTCGGATGAGTCCCGTATCGTTATTTTTCGTCACTACCTCCCCGTGCCGGGAGTGGGTAATTTGCGCGCCTGCTGCCTTCCTTGGATGTGGTAGCCGTTTCTCAGGCTCCCTCTCCGGAATCGAACCCTGATTCCCCGTTACCCGTTACAACCATGGTAGGCGCAGAACCTACCATCGACAGTTGATAAGGCAGACATTTGAAAGATGCGTCGCCGGTACGAGGACCGTGCGATCAGCCCTAAGTTATTCAGAGTCACCAAGGCAAACGGACCGGACGAGCCGACCGATTGGTTTTGATCTAATAAAAGCGTCCCTTCCATCTCTGGTCGGGACTCTGTTTGCATGTATTAGCTCTAGAATTACCACAGTTATCCAAGTAACGTGGGTACGATCTAAGGAACCATAACTGATTTAATGAGCCATTCGCGGTTTCACCTTAATGCGGCTTGTACTGAGACATGCATGGCTTAATCTTTGAGACAAGCATATGACTACTGGCAGGATCAACCAGGGAGCTGCGTCAACTAGAGCTGAGCAGCCGGCCGCCCGGGAGTGTGTCCCGGGGGCCCGCGCGAACACGCAAGCGTCCGCTCAATTATTCTGCAAACAGGAGGAGGCTGAGCTCCCCTGCACAACACACCTCGAAACCCTCTCAGGTCCCGGCGGCGCGCAGCGCCGTCCTAAGTACTTGGTCGGGTTCGAGAGAGGCGCAATCGCCCGGAGTTAGGCGAGTAGACGCTTTAGGTGCGACCACCCGTGCTCCCAACTGAGCTTGCCGCTGCCGACAGAGGCCCGGGAGCGTGCTGTCGTGGCATTGCCGGCGGGAGACAACACGCGCCACCTACGGTGACCGGCAGCTCCAACGCCAGCGCCACAGAAGGACAAAAGCCCTACTTGGGTGCCGAAGCGAACTCTCCCAGCACAGCGCACGCGCCAACACGTCCGCACAGCTGCGATACAAACCACCTGCGAGAACCGCTGGGGCGACCGAGCAGCAGACGGCGTCGCGGCGCCGAGCGCCGGGCGGCGGCGCATCCTCAGCGCACAAAGTCCTCAATCGGACCAGCACACTGCAGATGGCCACCGCGCTTCGCACCGGGCCCGCGAGGACCTACTTTGGCCGCAAGGCGCCGCGAGCAGGGGGCGCCGGCGCGCAGCTGCGCCGCCTGCCGCGTCCGTCGGCCGGCGCGCCTGCCACCGGCCGCCCCCACCAGCCGGCTGTAGCGCGTGCGCCCACGCACCGCGCTGCCAGCACGCCGGGCGGCCCCCCCTCACCGGCCGGGGACGGTCCCACCCAGCCACCGCCGCGTATCGCCTCACACCCAGATCCCCTTTCACGTTCGTGGGCATGGTGGGTCCCCTTTCACGTTCGTGGGCATGGTGGGTATCCCTGAAACAACCGGTTAATAGCTCGACCGATCGTCGCCAACACTGATTCACCTCTAGCGAGAACAACCGCACCACAACGGGTTACCGGTTGTTCATTTGCGTAACGTCACCAGCAAACGTACACGTCCATCGCCATTTGCAACGAGTATTGCATGCCTGTGTCAGGTGTCACAACACACTACGTCTGCCCACATAGACGCAACAACATGTGCACGCCTAGAGAACACGTGGAAGGTAGACCCCGTACGTATGCGGTGTCCATTGCGCGAACGACTGTCAGCCCGCCTCTGCAGCATGTCGCAGATGTGGAACGCGGTGCAACATGCTATCACGGTGTGTGAGAAGAGACGACTACGTCCGAATACACGCTCCACTACATCAACAGACTGCTCATGCTGATCGCCATCCAGGGCGTCCGTTCCTCCCACACGTCTGTATGGCGTACCACACTGCAATCCAGCTCTTATAGGGAGACGACACGTAGCTGCGTGCACAATATTTGGACTGTATGGTCCGCCGTTGCTAGGCGCTGTCGTCATACGGTCACATGGGCCACGATGTATCATTCAGTACATACGGAGCAATGTGCAGTACAGTTTGTGGGTTTTGCGTACATCGGCGGACAGGTGACAGGCCGTACCACAACGTAGGCTGAGTACGTCGGCATGCGAAGGGCATTGAACATGCAAACTTCTCACCGACCAGCTTGCGAAGGCAGGGGGGAAGGGGGGGGGGCATGTACGTCCTGCTGCTATCCACACTACAGTGTATAGCAGGAGCATGTGGAAAGTCAGCAACACCTGCAAGGTGTTTAACATGACGCGATACACAGGGGACCGGGCAGTGCGAGTAGCGAACTATATTGCGAGGGTTGCGGTTAGGCAACACTACACTACTTTAACGGGTTGCATAACAATTACAGAGCAGGTTCAGCGACAACGTGCGTCAGGTTAAGGCGCAATATAGTTTAGGTTACGGCGCACTTTAGGTTAGGTTAAGGCACATTATAGGTTAGGTTAAGGCACAACATGGGTTACGTTAAGGCACAACATGGGTTACGTTAAGGCACAACATGGGTTAGGTTAAGGCACAACATGGGTTAGGTTAAGGCACAACATGGGTTAGGTTAAGGCACAACATGGGTTAGGTTAAGGCACAACATGGGTTAGGTTAAGGCACAACATGGGTTAGGTTAAGGCACAACATGGGTTAGGTTAAGGCACAACATGGGTTAGGTTAAGGCACAACATGGGTTAGGTTAAGGCACAACATGGGTTAGGTTAAGGCACAACATGGGTTAGGTTAAGGCACAACATGGGTTAGGTTAAGGCACAACATGGGTTAGGTTAAGGCACAACATGGGTTAGGTTAAGGCACAACATGGGTTAGGTTAAGGCACAACATGGGTTAGGTTAAGGCACAACATGGGTTAGGTTAAGGCACAACATGGGTTAGGTTAAGGCACAACATGGGTTAGGTTAAGGCACAACATGGGTTAGGTTAAGGCACAACATGGGTTAGGTTAAGGCACAACATGGGTTAGGTTAAGGCACAACATGGGTTAGGTTAAGGCACAACATGGGTTAGGTTAAGGCACAACATGGGTTAGGTTAAGGCACAACATGGGTTAGGTTAAGGCACAACATGGGTTAGGTTAAGGCACAACATGGGTTAGGTTAAGGCACAACATGGGTTAGGTTAAGGCACAACATGGGTTAGGTTAAGGCACAACATGGGTTAGGTTAAGGCACAACATGGGTTAGGTTAAGGCACAACATGGGTTAGGTTAAGGCACAACATGGGTTAGGTTAAGGCACAACATGGGTTAGGTTAAGGCACAACATGGGTTAGGTTAAGGCACAACATGGGTTAGGTTAAGGCACAACATGGGTTAGGTTAAGGCACAACATGGGTTAGGTTAAGGCACAACATGGGTTAGGTTAAGGCACACCATGGGTTAGGTTAAGGCACACCATGGGTTAGGTTAAGGCACACCATGGGTTAGGTTAAGGCACAACATGGGTTAGGTTAAGGCACAACATGGGTTAGGTTAAGGCACAACATGGGTTAGGTTAAGGCACAACATGGGTTAGGTTAAGGCACAACATGGGTTAGGTTAAGGCACAACGTAGGTTAGGTTAAGGCACAACGTGGGTTAGGTTAAGGCACAACGTGGGTTAGGTTAAGGCACAACGTGGGTTAGGTTAAGGCACAACGTGGGTTAGGTTAAGGCACAACATGGGTTAGGTTAAGGCACAACATGGGTTAGGTTAAGGCACAACATGGGTTAGGTTAAGGCACAACATGGGTTAGGTTAAGGCACAACATGGGTTAGGTTAAGGCACAACGTAGGTTAGGTTAAGGCACAACGTGGGTTAGGTTAAGGCACAACATGGGTTAGGTTAAGGCACAACATGGGTTAGGTTAAGGCACAACATGGGTTAGGTTAAGGCACAACATGGGTTAGGTTAAGGCACAACATGGGTTAGGTTAAGGCACAACATGGGTTAGGTTAAGGCACAACATGGGTTACGTTACGGCACAAC
>NW_026048215.1:17500-22500 GCF_023864345.2 Schistocerca serialis cubense | reverse complement strand
ACCATAACTGATTTAATGAGCCATTCGCGGTTTCACCTTAATGCGGCTTGTACTGAGACATGCATGGCTTAATCTTTGAGACAAGCATATGACTACTGGCAGGATCAACCAGGGAGCTGCGTCAACTAGAGCTGAGCAGCCGGCCGCCCGGGAGTGTGTCCCGGGGGCCCGCGCGAACACGCAAGCGTCCGCTCAATTATTCTGCAAACAGGAGGAGGCTGAGCTCCCCTGCACAACACACCTCGAAACCCTCTCAGGTCCCGGCGGCGCGCAGCGCCGTCCTAAGTACTTGGTCGGGTTCGAGAGAGGCGCAATCGCCCGGAGTTAGGCGAGTAGACGCTTTAGGTGCGACCACCCGTGCTCCCAACTGAGCTTGCCGCTGCCGACAGAGGCCCGGGAGCGTGCTGTCGTGGCATTGCCGGCGGGAGACAACACGCGCCACCTACGGTGACCGGCAGCTCCAACGCCAGCGCCACAGAAGGACAAAAGCCCTACTTGGGTGCCGAAGCGAACTCTCCCAGCACAGCGCACGCGCCAACACGTCCGCACAGCTGCGATACAAACCACCTGCGAGAACCGCTGGGGCGACCGAGCAGCAGACGGCGTCGCGGCGCCGAGCGCCGGGCGGCGGCGCATCCTCAGCGCACAAAGTCCTCAATCGGACCAGCACACTGCAGATGGCCACCGCGCTTCGCACCGGGCCCGCGAGGACCTACTTTGGCCGCAAGGCGCCGCGAGCAGGGGGCGCCGGCGCGCAGCTGCGCCGCCTGCCGCGTCCGTCGGCCGGCGCGCCTGCCACCGGCCGCCCCCACCAGCCGGCTGTAGCGCGTGCGCCCACGCACCGCGCTGCCAGCACGCCGGGCGGCCCCCCCTCACCGGCCGGGGACGGTCCCACCCAGCCACCGCCGCGTATCGCCTCACACCCAGATCCCCTTTCACGTTCGTGGGCATGGTGGGTCCCCTTTCACGTTCGTGGGCATGGTGGGTATCCCTGAAACAACCGGTTAATAGCTCGACCGATCGTCGCCAACACTGATTCACCTCTAGCGAGAACAACCGCACCACAACGGGTTACCGGTTGTTCATTTGCGTAACGTCACCAGCAAACGTACACGTCCATCGCCATTTGCAACGAGTATTGCATGCCTGTGTCAGGTGTCACAACACACTACGTCTGCCCACATAGACGCAACAACATGTGCACGCCTAGAGAACACGTGGAAGGTAGACCCCGTACGTATGCGGTGTCCATTGCGCGAACGACTGTCAGCCCGCCTCTGCAGCATGTCGCAGATGTGGAACGCGGTGCAACATGCTATCACGGTGTGTGAGAAGAGACGACTACGTCCGAATACACGCTCCACTACATCAACAGACTGCTCATGCTGATCGCCATCCAGGGCGTCCGTTCCTCCCACACGTCTGTATGGCGTACCACACTGCAATCCAGCTCTTATAGGGAGACGACACGTAGCTGCGTGCACAATATTTGGACTGTATGGTCCGCCGTTGCTAGGCGCTGTCGTCATACGGTCACATGGGCCACGATGTATCATTCAGTACATACGGAGCAATGTGCAGTACAGTTTGTGGGTTTTGCGTACATCGGCGGACAGGTGACAGGCCGTACCACAACGTAGGCTGAGTACGTCGGCATGCGAAGGGCATTGAACATGCAAACTTCTCACCGACCAGCTTGCGAAGGCAGGGGGGAAGGGGGGGGGGCATGTACGTCCTGCTGCTATCCACACTACAGTGTATAGCAGGAGCATGTGGAAAGTCAGCAACACCTGCAAGGTGTTTAACATGACGCGATACACAGGGGACCGGGCAGTGCGAGTAGCGAACTATATTGCGAGGGTTGCGGTTAGGCAACACTACACTACTTTAACGGGTTGCATAACAATTACAGAGCAGGTTCAGCGACAACGTGCGTCAGGTTAAGGCGCAATATAGTTTAGGTTACGGCGCACTTTAGGTTAGGTTAAGGCACATTATAGGTTAGGTTAAGGCACAACATGGGTTACGTTAAGGCACAACATGGGTTACGTTAAGGCACAACATGGGTTAGGTTAAGGCACAACATGGGTTAGGTTAAGGCACAACATGGGTTAGGTTAAGGCACAACATGGGTTAGGTTAAGGCACAACATGGGTTAGGTTAAGGCACAACATGGGTTAGGTTAAGGCACAACATGGGTTAGGTTAAGGCACAACATGGGTTAGGTTAAGGCACAACATGGGTTAGGTTAAGGCACAACATGGGTTAGGTTAAGGCACAACATGGGTTAGGTTAAGGCACAACATGGGTTAGGTTAAGGCACAACATGGGTTAGGTTAAGGCACAACATGGGTTAGGTTAAGGCACAACATGGGTTAGGTTAAGGCACAACATGGGTTAGGTTAAGGCACAACATGGGTTAGGTTAAGGCACAACATGGGTTAGGTTAAGGCACAACATGGGTTAGGTTAAGGCACAACATGGGTTAGGTTAAGGCACAACATGGGTTAGGTTAAGGCACAACATGGGTTAGGTTAAGGCACAACATGGGTTAGGTTAAGGCACAACATGGGTTAGGTTAAGGCACAACATGGGTTAGGTTAAGGCACAACATGGGTTAGGTTAAGGCACAACATGGGTTAGGTTAAGGCACAACATGGGTTAGGTTAAGGCACAACATGGGTTAGGTTAAGGCACAACATGGGTTAGGTTAAGGCACAACATGGGTTAGGTTAAGGCACAACATGGGTTAGGTTAAGGCACAACATGGGTTAGGTTAAGGCACAACATGGGTTAGGTTAAGGCACAACATGGGTTAGGTTAAGGCACAACATGGGTTAGGTTAAGGCACAACATGGGTTAGGTTAAGGCACAACATGGGTTAGGTTAAGGCACAACATGGGTTAGGTTAAGGCACACCATGGGTTAGGTTAAGGCACACCATGGGTTAGGTTAAGGCACACCATGGGTTAGGTTAAGGCACAACATGGGTTAGGTTAAGGCACAACATGGGTTAGGTTAAGGCACAACATGGGTTAGGTTAAGGCACAACATGGGTTAGGTTAAGGCACAACATGGGTTAGGTTAAGGCACAACGTAGGTTAGGTTAAGGCACAACGTGGGTTAGGTTAAGGCACAACGTGGGTTAGGTTAAGGCACAACGTGGGTTAGGTTAAGGCACAACGTGGGTTAGGTTAAGGCACAACATGGGTTAGGTTAAGGCACAACATGGGTTAGGTTAAGGCACACCATGGGTTAGGTTAAGGCACAACATGGGTTAGGTTAAGGCACAACATGGGTTAGGTTAAGGCACAACATGGGTTAGGTTAAGGCACAACATGGGTTAGGTTAAGGCACAACATGGGTTAGGTTAAGGCACAACATGGGTTAGGTTAAGGCACAACATGGGTTAGGTTAAGGCACAACGTAGGTTAGGTTAAGGCACAACGTGGGTTAGGTTAAGGCACAACATGGGTTAGGTTAAGGCACAACATGGGTTAGGTTAAGGCACAACATGGGTTAGGTTAAGGCACAACATGGGTTAGGTTAAGGCACAACATGGGTTAGGTTAAGGCACAACATGGGTTAGGTTAAGGCACAACATGGGTTACGTTACGGCACAACATGGGTTACGTTACGGCACAACATGGGTTACGTTACGGCACAACATGGGTTACGTTACGGCACAACATGGGTTACGTTACGGCACAACATGGGTTACGTTACGGCACAACATGGGTTACGTTACGGCACAACATGGGTTACGTTACGGCACAAATTAGGTTAGGTTACGGCACAAATTAGGTTAGGTTAAGGCACAAATTAGGTTAGGTTAAGGCACAAATTAGGTTAGGTTAAGGCACAAATTAGGTTAGGTTAAGGCACAAATTAGGTTAGGTTAAGGCACAAATTAGGTTAGGTTAAGGCACAAATTAGGTTAGGTTAAGGCACAAATTAGGTTAGGTTAAGGCACGATATAGGTTAGGTTAAGGCACGATATAGGTTAGGTTAAGGCACGATATAGGTTAGGTTAAGGCACGATATAGGTTAGGTTAAGGCACGATATAGGTTAGGTTAAGGCACGATATAGGTTAGGTTAAGGCACGATATAGGTTAGGTTAAGGCACGATATAGGTTAGGTTAAGGTACGATATAGGTTAGGTTAAGGTACGATATAGGTTAGGTTAAGGTACGATATAGGTTAGGTTAAGGTACGATATAGGTTAGGTTAAGGTACGATATAGGTTAGGTTAAGGTACGATATAGGTTAGGTTAAGGTACGATATAGGTTAGGTTAAGGTACGATATAGGTTAGGTTAAGGTACGATATAGGTTAGGTTAAGGTACGATATAGGTTAGGTTAAGGTACGATATAGCGTAGGTTCAGATACACATTGTTGTAGGGAAAGGTGTATTGGGGGGGGGGGCGGCAGGTTCGTTGATAGTGATTATCGTAATTGGATGCCTGCGGTATTATCCGATTTGTCACATCAGGATGCACTTTTGGCTCATGACAGGCGGCGCTCCGATTCCATGGTTGTGGCAGATCTGTGTCTTTCATTCCTGCCATTGTTTGTGTGCTGTGACAGGAGGCAGTATTGTGATGTTGGGTGCACCACTGTGTAGGACATGTGTGGGTGTTCGTGGCTTAGCTGAGCAATGTGCGGATGTCGGAAGGGTGGGATATTGTGTTTTCTGGGTGGACCTCCCGGTCTGGTAATGATAGTGTGGATTGTGTCATGTGGCGGAGAGGATGCACTGGATGTTCTTCCATGCTGGTGGTTAGATATTGTGTGTGATAAGAGAGTAGTGTGTGATAAGAGTGTCTGGCTGACGTGTGGTTCTCATTGTGTGCAGAGTCTTTCAGCATGTATAGGGACGGTTGTATATATTATCTGTATTCTGATGGCTCTGCATCTATTACTAATCAGTGCCGTGTATACGGTTACTCTAGTTCCAGTCGAAACTGTTCTATCTCTGTACATTAGTGACACTGCGGC
>NW_026048215.1:10000-12500 GCF_023864345.2 Schistocerca serialis cubense | reverse complement strand
TGTCCAAGATGAAGGTATTTTCCAACATCCCATCCCGAGGGATGAATGCCCGCTGACGTTCGTCCACAGCACATGCGCGCATCAGGCGTGACGCGAGAACCTTGTGAAAGGTCCGCGCCAACACCGAGCAGACCGTAATGGGGCGAAAGTCAGCGGGGGATGTTGGTGCAGCCGTCTTCGGGAGAAGGGACGTCCGCGCGCGAAGCAGGCGTTCCGGAAGGGCGCGGGCCAGAAGGAAGAGATTCATCACTTTCACCAGGACTTCGTGCGGCAGGCGCCGCAACTCCGCTGGGGTAAGGCCGTCCGGCCCGGCTGCTGATCCCCTGGGCGGCAACGCGGCGGCGACCTCCTCATGTGTGACCGGCCCCCATAGGCACTCGGGAGCGACAGGCTCCGAGTGCGGGAGGAGGCGGTCACGAATGAAGCCCGCGGTGGAGATGGGCTTCTTTGTGAAGAGGTCCGCCCAGAAGTCCAGCAGACCAGGGATGGCAGGTGGCGGCTGGAGCAGGGTGCCATCCAAGAGGCCGCGCACGCAACGCGCACGCGACCGTCGGAAGGCATCCTGCGTTCTCGCGTACTCCCAGCGGCGCCGCTTGCGCTTCTGCGTCGGCGGCGCGGCAGGCGGCCGCTTCGATGGTTGGCGCGGCCGCTGTGTCCTGGTGATCGATCTCTCCCCTCTGGACCCGACCGACGCAAGGGCATCCGGGAGCATGCCCAGGATGACATCGGGCGGCGTGCCCCGCCCCAGACCTATGACACGATCCAGGGCAGAGAAACGCTGGGCGGAAGCGGGTAGCCCCGCCAGATGCTCCCAGATGGCGGCGTCAGTCGGCCCCTCCGGCGGCGGCCCGGTGGTGTCGGCCGCGAAGTCCTCGGCTGCGTCGACGGGCGGCGCAGCGGCCTCGCCCGCGTCAGGCAGCGGGCTCGCTGCTCCCCGGCGGGACGCCGGCTCTTCCCCCCGACCGATCTCAAGCGCCTCCATGAATTGGCGGACAAGCTGCTTGTGGGCAGCTTGCCGCCGTCGGCACTTGATTGCCTCAAGCGTTCGGTCGGGGAACATCCTGATGAGCTCTTGATTTACAAAGAAGAACCGGGCGTCCCTCTCGAGGAACAATTCGGCCTCTGCCTTGGCGAGCGACAGGACTTCTTCCTCCGTCCACCTCGCGCGATGCCTCTCCGTGACGATCTCCGCGTTGGCGGCCGCAAGGTGTTGGCGGCGGCGATGGACCCCGAGACCGTTCTTGGTGGTGAAGCTGCGGTGGCACTCACTACAGGCGTATACTGCTGCAAAAGTTACAAGATTTTCGGCACGGCCGGTTGGCCGGCTAGGTGCTGGGGGAGTTGGGGTGGCACCTTCAGCGGAAGGGCCACCACTTTTTCTCTGAATACTGCCCCCAACTAAAAAAGGGATAGTGCGAGGGGGGGCTGGTAACCCCCCCAAGCCCCTGGTGCGGTCTTCCACTCTGCGAAAATCAGCGGGCCCACGAGAAGGGGAGAAGACCGCAGGAGAGGAGAGGCTAAGAGGGCTAGGCCCATGTATTGCGCATCACTCTCCCTGTAACCATAACCCAAGGAAGGCACCACGCAGCAGCAGCACGACTACATCAAGACCGCACTTCGAAAAGCCAAGTCCGGATGCAGCCACACCGCCGCCACTTGGCCACCTTAAGAGAGTCATAGTTACTCCCGCCGTTTACCCGCGCTTGCTTGAATTTCTTCACGTTGACATTCAGAGCACTGGGCAGAAATCACATTGCGTCAACACCCGCTAGGGCCATCGCAATGCTTTGTTTTAATTAGACAGTCGGATTCCCCCAGTCCGTGCCAGTTCTGAGTTGATCGTTGAATGGCGGCCGAAGAGAATCCGCGCACCCGCGCGCCCCCGGAGGAGCACGCTAAGGCGGACGCGGCCTCGCAGCAAGGAAGATCCGTGGGAGGCCAAGGCACGGGACCGAGCTCGGATCCTGCACGCAGGTTGAAGCACCGGGGCGCGAACGCCGCGCAGGCGCGCGCATCCTGCACCGCCGGCCAGCACGAGGCCGACCAACGGCGAGAGCAGACCACGCCCGCGCTAAACGCCCGCACTTACCGGCACCCCTACGGCACTCACCTCGCCCAGGCCCGGCACGTTAGCGCTGACCCACTTCCCGACCAAGCCCGACACGCCCCGATCCTCAGAGCCAATCCTTATCCCGAAGTTACGGATCCAATTTGCCGACTTCCCTTACCTACATTATTCTATCGACTAGAGGCTCTTCACCTTGGAGACCTGCTGCGGATATGGGTACGAACCGGCGCGACACCTCCACGTGGCCCTCTCCCGGATTTTCAAGGTCCGAGGGGAAGATCGGGACACCGCCGCAACTGCGGTGCTCTTCGCGTTCCAAACCCTATCTCCCTGCTAGAGGATTCCAGGGAACTCGAACGCTCATGCAGAAAAGAAAACTCTTCCCCGATCTCCCGACGGCGTCTCCGGGTCCTTTTGGGTTACCCCGACGAG
>NW_026048215.1:0-5000 GCF_023864345.2 Schistocerca serialis cubense | reverse complement strand
CGCCAGCGCCACAGAAGGACAAAAGCCCTACTTGGGTGCCGAAGCGAACTCTCCCAGCACAGCGCACGCGCCAACACGTCCGCACAGCTGCGATACAAACCACCTGCGAGAACCGCTGGGGCGACCGAGCAGCAGACGGCGTCGCGGCGCCGAGCGCCGGGCGGCGGCGCATCCTCAGCGCACAAAGTCCTCAATCGGACCAGCACACTGCAGATGGCCACCGCGCTTCGCACCGGGCCCGCGAGGACCTACTTTGGCCGCAAGGCGCCGCGAGCAGGGGGCGCCGGCGCGCAGCTGCGCCGCCTGCCGCGTCCGTCGGCCGGCGCGCCTGCCACCGGCCGCCCCCACCAGCCGGCTGTAGCGCGTGCGCCCACGCACCGCGCTGCCAGCACGCCGGGCGGCCCCCCCTCACCGGCCGGGGACGGTCCCACCCAGCCACCGCCGCGTATCGCCTCACACCCAGATCCCCTTTCACGTTCGTGGGCATGGTGGGTCCCCTTTCACGTTCGTGGGCATGGTGGGTATCCCTGAAACAACCGGTTAATAGCTCGACCGATCGTCGCCAACACTGATTCACCTCTAGCGAGAACAACCGCACCACAACGGGTTACCGGTTGTTCATTTGCGTAACGTCACCAGCAAACGTACACGTCCATCGCCATTTGCAACGAGTATTGCATGCCTGTGTCAGGTGTCACAACACACTACGTCTGCCCACATAGACGCAACAACATGTGCACGCCTAGAGAACACGTGGAAGGTAGACCCCGTACGTATGCGGTGTCCATTGCGCGAACGACTGTCAGCCCGCCTCTGCAGCATGTCGCAGATGTGGAACGCGGTGCAACATGCTATCACGGTGTGTGAGAAGAGACGACTACGTCCGAATACACGCTCCACTACATCAACAGACTGCTCATGCTGATCGCCATCCAGGGCGTCCGTTCCTCCCACACGTCTGTATGGCGTACCACACTGCAATCCAGCTCTTATAGGGAGACGACACGTAGCTGCGTGCACAATATTTGGACTGTATGGTCCGCCGTTGCTAGGCGCTGTCGTCATACGGTCACATGGGCCACGATGTATCATTCAGTACATACGGAGCAATGTGCAGTACAGTTTGTGGGTTTTGCGTACATCGGCGGACAGGTGACAGGCCGTACCACAACGTAGGCTGAGTACGTCGGCATGCGAAGGGCATTGAACATGCAAACTTCTCACCGACCAGCTTGCGAAGGCAGGGGGGAAGGGGGGGGGGGCATGTACGTCCTGCTGCTATCCACACTACAGTGTATAGCAGGAGCATGTGGAAAGTCAGCAACACCTGCAAGGTGTTTAACATGACGCGATACACAGGGGACCGGGCAGTGCGAGTAGCGAACTATATTGCGAGGGTTGCGGTTAGGCAACACTACACTACTTTAACGGGTTGCATAACAATTACAGAGCAGGTTCAGCGACAACGTGCGTCAGGTTAAGGCGCAATATAGTTTAGGTTACGGCGCACTTTAGGTTAGGTTAAGGCACATTATAGGTTAGGTTAAGGCACAACATGGGTTACGTTAAGGCACAACATGGGTTACGTTAAGGCACAACATGGGTTAGGTTAAGGCACAACATGGGTTAGGTTAAGGCACAACATGGGTTAGGTTAAGGCACAACATGGGTTAGGTTAAGGCACAACATGGGTTAGGTTAAGGCACAACATGGGTTAGGTTAAGGCACAACATGGGTTAGGTTAAGGCACAACATGGGTTAGGTTAAGGCACAACATGGGTTAGGTTAAGGCACAACATGGGTTAGGTTAAGGCACAACATGGGTTAGGTTAAGGCACAACATGGGTTAGGTTAAGGCACAACATGGGTTAGGTTAAGGCACAACATGGGTTAGGTTAAGGCACAACATGGGTTAGGTTAAGGCACAACATGGGTTAGGTTAAGGCACAACATGGGTTAGGTTAAGGCACAACATGGGTTAGGTTAAGGCACAACATGGGTTAGGTTAAGGCACAACATGGGTTAGGTTAAGGCACAACATGGGTTAGGTTAAGGCACAACATGGGTTAGGTTAAGGCACAACATGGGTTAGGTTAAGGCACAACATGGGTTAGGTTAAGGCACAACATGGGTTAGGTTAAGGCACAACATGGGTTAGGTTAAGGCACAACATGGGTTAGGTTAAGGCACAACATGGGTTAGGTTAAGGCACAACATGGGTTAGGTTAAGGCACAACATGGGTTAGGTTAAGGCACAACATGGGTTAGGTTAAGGCACAACATGGGTTAGGTTAAGGCACAACATGGGTTAGGTTAAGGCACAACATGGGTTAGGTTAAGGCACAACATGGGTTAGGTTAAGGCACAACATGGGTTAGGTTAAGGCACAACATGGGTTAGGTTAAGGCACAACATGGGTTAGGTTAAGGCACAACATGGGTTAGGTTAAGGCACAACATGGGTTAGGTTAAGGCACAACATGGGTTAGGTTAAGGCACACCATGGGTTAGGTTAAGGCACACCATGGGTTAGGTTAAGGCACACCATGGGTTAGGTTAAGGCACAACATGGGTTAGGTTAAGGCACAACATGGGTTAGGTTAAGGCACAACATGGGTTAGGTTAAGGCACAACATGGGTTAGGTTAAGGCACAACATGGGTTAGGTTAAGGCACAACGTAGGTTAGGTTAAGGCACAACGTGGGTTAGGTTAAGGCACAACGTGGGTTAGGTTAAGGCACAACGTGGGTTAGGTTAAGGCACAACGTGGGTTAGGTTAAGGCACAACATGGGTTAGGTTAAGGCACAACATGGGTTAGGTTAAGGCACACCATGGGTTAGGTTAAGGCACAACATGGGTTAGGTTAAGGCACAACATGGGTTAGGTTAAGGCACAACATGGGTTAGGTTAAGGCACAACATGGGTTAGGTTAAGGCACAACATGGGTTAGGTTAAGGCACAACATGGGTTAGGTTAAGGCACAACATGGGTTAGGTTAAGGCACAACGTAGGTTAGGTTAAGGCACAACGTGGGTTAGGTTAAGGCACAACATGGGTTAGGTTAAGGCACAACATGGGTTAGGTTAAGGCACAACATGGGTTAGGTTAAGGCACAACATGGGTTAGGTTAAGGCACAACATGGGTTAGGTTAAGGCACAACATGGGTTACGTTACGGCACAACATGGGTTACGTTACGGCACAACATGGGTTACGTTACGGCACAACATGGGTTACGTTACGGCACAACATGGGTTACGTTACGGCACAACATGGGTTACGTTACGGCACAACATGGGTTACGTTACGGCACAACATGGGTTACGTTACGGCACAAATTAGGTTAGGTTACGGCACAAATTAGGTTAGGTTAAGGCACAAATTAGGTTAGGTTAAGGCACAAATTAGGTTAGGTTAAGGCACAAATTAGGTTAGGTTAAGGCACAAATTAGGTTAGGTTAAGGCACAAATTAGGTTAGGTTAAGGCACAAATTAGGTTAGGTTAAGGCACAAATTAGGTTAGGTTAAGGCACGATATAGGTTAGGTTAAGGCACGATATAGGTTAGGTTAAGGCACGATATAGGTTAGGTTAAGGCACGATATAGGTTAGGTTAAGGCACGATATAGGTTAGGTTAAGGCACGATATAGGTTAGGTTAAGGCACGATATAGGTTAGGTTAAGGCACGATATAGGTTAGGTTAAGGTACGATATAGGTTAGGTTAAGGTACGATATAGGTTAGGTTAAGGTACGATATAGGTTAGGTTAAGGTACGATATAGGTTAGGTTAAGGTACGATATAGGTTAGGTTAAGGTACGATATAGGTTAGGTTAAGGTACGATATAGGTTAGGTTAAGGTACGATATAGGTTAGGTTAAGGTACGATATAGGTTAGGTTAAGGTACGATATAGCGTAGGTTCAGATACACATTGTTGTAGGGAAAGGTGTATTGGGGGGGGGGGCGGCAGGTTCGTTGATAGTGATTATCGTAATTGGATGCCTGCGGTATTATCCGATTTGTCACGTCAGGATGCACTTTTGGCTCATGACAGGCGGCGCTCCGATTCCATGGTTGTGGCAGATCTGTGTCTTTCATTCCTGCCATTGTTTGTGTGCTGTGACAGGAGGCAGTATTGTGATGTTGGGTGCACCACTGTGTAGGACATGTGTGGGTGTTCGTGGCTTAGCTGAGCAATGTGCGGATGTCGGAAGGGTGGGATATTGTGTTTTCTGGGTGGACCTCCCGGTCTGGTAATGATAGTGTGGATTGTGTCATGTGGCGGAGAGGATGCACTGGATGTTCTTCCATGCTGGTGGTTAGATATTGTGTGTGATAAGAGAGTAGTGTGTGATAAGAGTGTCTGGCTGACGTGTGGTTCTCATTGTGTGCAGAGTCTTTCAGCATGTGTATAGGGACGGTTGTATATATTATCTGTATTCTGATGGCTCTGCATCTATTACTAATCAGTGCCGTGTATACGGTTACTCTAGTTCCAGTCGAAACTGTTCTATCTCTGTACATTAGTGACACTGCGGCTCCACTATGTTGCCGCCCCTGTCGGCCGTTTCCCCAGTGTATGGCTAATGATTATCAGCAATCAGTCTATTAGTCAATACCGGTAGTGTGACGACGTCAAATGTCCGGGATGGGGGAAGCTACACCCTTCCCGTGGGTCAGGGCCTAGAAAGACTCTTCCCACGCAGGAGACTCGGACTGTCGTTACTCTTCCGAGACATATATGTGCCCAGCGTTTTTTTTGCGGCTGCGAGTGCAACGCCAGGAGGCTCGGACTGTCGTTACTCTTCCGAGATATATATTTGCCCAGCGTTTTTTGCGACTGCGAGTGCAACGCCCACGGGTGCCGACATGGATGGGGCGCTTCCTAGCTGATGGCTCAGCATGAGAATCCGTACAGTGAGCAATGCGATCGCGTCTGTAGCTTGTACGTGGTACAGCTCGCAGCTCATGAATAGGGACAGCGGGAATGTCGCATATTG
>NW_026048214.1:0-21640 GCF_023864345.2 Schistocerca serialis cubense | reverse complement strand
GGGAGCAACTGGCAGGAGTAACTATAACCTTCTTAAGGTAGCCAAATGTTCGTCACCAGGCGAAATACAAGGGAAAACACGAGGAGCACCTGGCAGAAATAACTGTGAAAGTCTTAAGTTCGACAAATAATGGCGTATTGCGTGTGCTGAAATGACGCAAGAAAGCTTGAAGATTTTACTGTGTTAAAACGGGGAGCAACTTGCAGGAGTAACTTTGACTCTCTTAAGGTAGCCAAATGCCTCGTCACCAGGCGGTAGAAATCGGCAAACTCGGGGAGCACCTAGCAGAAATAACTGTGAAAGTCTTAAGGTCGACAAATAGTGGTGTATCACATCTGGTGAACTGGCCAGAGAAAGCTTGAAGATGTGACTGTGATAAAACGGGTTGCAACTGTCAGGAGTAACTATGACTCTCTTAAGGTTGCCAAAAGATCGCCACCAGGCGAAATACATCGGCAAACTCGAGCAGCACCTCAAGAAATAACTGAAAAGTGTTTAAGGTGGACAAATAATGGCGTATCGCTTCTGGCGAACTGGCCAGATAATGCTTGAAGATGCGACTATGGTAAAATGGGGAGCAATTGGTAGGAGTAACTATGACTCTCTTAAGGTAGCCAAATGCCTCGTCATCAGGCGGAACAAATCGGCAAACTCGACGAGCACCTGGCAGGAGTATCTGTGAAAGTCTTAAGGGCGACTAATAATGGTTACAACTCCTGGTGAACTGGCCAGAGAAAGCTTGAAGACGTGAATGTTATATAACAGGGTGCAACTGGCAGGAGTAACTATGACACTCTTAAGGTAGCCAAATGCTCGTCACCAGGGAAATACATGGGCAAACTCAAGGACCGCCTGGCAGAAGTAACTGTGAAAGTCTTAAGCTCGTCAAATAATGGCGTATCCCTTCTGGTGAACTGGCCAGATAACTTGAAGATGCAACTATGGTAAAACGGGGAGCAATGGGTAGGAGTAACTATGACTCTCTTAAGGTAGCCAAATGCCTCGTCACCAGGCGGATTAAATCGGCAAACTCGAGGAGCACCTAGCAGAAATAACTGTGAAAGTCTTAAGGTCGACTAATAATGGTGTATAACTCCTGGTGAACTGGCCAGAGAAAGCTTGAAGATGTGACGTTGATAAAACGGGGAGCAACTGGCAGGAGTAACTATAACCTTCTTAAGGTAGCCAAATGTTCGTCACCAGGCGAAATACAAGGGAAAACACGAGGAGCACCTGGCAGAAATAACTGTGAAAGTCTTAAGTTCGACAAATAATGGCGTATTGCGTGTGCTGAAATGACGCAAGAAAGCTTGAAGATTTTACTGTGTTAAAACGGGGAGCAACTTGCAGGAGTAACTTTGACTCTCTTAAGGTAGCCAAATGCCTCGTCACCAGGCGGTAGAAATCGGCAAACTCGGGGAGCACCTAGCAGAAATAACTGTGAAAGTCTTAAGGTCGACAAATAGTGGTGTATCACATCTGGTGAACTGGCCAGAGAAAGCTTGAAGATGTGACTGTGATAAAACGGGTTGCAACTGTCAGGAGTAACTATGACTCTCTTAAGGTTGCCAAAAGATCGCCACCAGGCGAAATACATCGGCAAACTCGAGCAGCACCTCAAGAAATAACTGAAAAGTGTTTAAGGTGGACAAATAATGGCGTATCGCTTCTGGCGAACTGGCCAGATAATGCTTGAAGATGCGACTATGGTAAAATGGGGAGCAATTGGTAGGAGTAACTATGACTCTCTTAAGGTAGCCAAATGCCTCGTCATCAGGCGGAACAAATCGGCAAACTCGACGAGCACCTGGCAGGAGTATCTGTGAAAGTCTTAAGGGCGACTAATAATGGTTACAACTCCTGGTGAACTGGCCAGAGAAAGCTTGAAGACGTGAATGTTATATAACAGGGTGCAACTGGCAGGAGTAACTATGACACTCTTAAGGTAGCCAAATGCTCGTCACCAGGGGAAATACATGGGCAAACTCAAGGACCGCCTGGCAGAAGTAACTGTGAAAGTCTTAAGCTCGTCAAATAATGGCGTATCCCTTCTGGTGAACTGGCCAGATAACTTGAAGATGCAACTATGGTAAAACGGGGAGCAATGGGTAGGAGTAACTATGACTCTCTTAAGGTAGCCAAATGCCTCGTCACCAGGCGGATTAAATCGGCAAACTCGAGGAGCACCTAGCAGAAATAACTGTGAAAGTCTTAAGGTCGACTAATAATGGTGTATAACTCCTGGTGAACTGGCCAGAGAAAGCTTGAAGATGTGACGTTGATAAAACGGGGAGCAACTGGCAGGAGTAACTATAACCTTCTTAAGGTAGCCAAATGTTCGTCACCAGGCGAAATACAAGGGAAAACACGAGGAGCACCTGGCAGAAATAACTGTGAAAGTCTTAAGTTCGACAAATAATGGCGTATTGCGTGTGCTGAAATGACGCAAGAAAGCTTGAAGATTTTACTGTGTTAAAACGGGGAGCAACTTGCAGGAGTAACTTTGACTCTCTTAAGGTAGCCAAATGCCTCGTCACCAGGCGGTAGAAATCGGCAAACTCGGGGAGCACCTAGCAGAAATAACTGTGAAAGTCTTAAGGTCGACAAATAGTGGTGTATCACATCTGGTGAACTGGCCAGAGAAAGCTTGAAGATGTGACTGTGATAAAACGGGTTGCAACTGTCAGGAGTAACTATGACTCTCTTAAGGTTGCCAAAAGATCGCCACCAGGCGAAATACATCGGCAAACTCGAGCAGCACCTCAAGAAATAACTGAAAAGTGTTTAAGGTGGACAAATAATGGCGTATCGCTTCTGGCGAACTGGCCAGATAATGCTTGAAGATGCGACTATGGTAAAATGGGGAGCAATTGGTAGGAGTAACTATGACTCTCTTAAGGTAGCCAAATGCCTCGTCATCAGGCGGAACAAATCGGCAAACTCGACGAGCACCTGGCAGGAGTATCTGTGAAAGTCTTAAGGGCGACTAATAATGGTTACAACTCCTGGTGAACTGGCCAGAGAAAGCTTGAAGACGTGAATGTTATATAACAGGGTGCAACTGGCAGGAGTAACTATGACACTCTTAAGGTAGCCAAATGCTCGTCACCAGGGGAAATACATGGGCAAACTCAAGGACCGCCTGGCAGAAGTAACTGTGAAAGTCTTAAGCTCGTCAAATAATGGCGTATCCCTTCTGGTGAACTGGCCAGATAACTTGAAGATGCAACTATGGTAAAACGGGGAGCAATGGGTAGGAGTAACTATGACTCTCTTAAGGTAGCCAAATGCCTCGTCACCAGGCGGATTAAATCGGCAAACTCGAGGAGCACCTAGCAGAAATAACTGTGAAAGTCTTAAGGTCGACTAATAATGGTGTATAACTCCTGGTGAACTGGCCAGAGAAAGCTTGAAGATGTGACGTTGATAAAACGGGGAGCAACTGGCAGGAGTAACTATAACCTTCTTAAGGTAGCCAAATGTTCGTCACCAGGCGAAATACAAGGGAAAACACGAGGAGCACCTGGCAGAAATAACTGTGAAAGTCTTAAGTTCGACAAATAATGGCGTATTGCGTGTGCTGAAATGACGCAAGAAAGCTTGAAGATTTTACTGTGTTAAAACGGGGAGCAACTTGCAGGAGTAACTTTGACTCTCTTAAGGTAGCCAAATGCCTCGTCACCAGGCGGTAGAAATCGGCAAACTCGGGGAGCACCTAGCAGAAATAACTGTGAAAGTCTTAAGGTCGACTAATAATGGTGTATAACTCCTGGTGAACTGGCCAGAGAAAGCTTGAAGATGTGACGTTGATAAAACGGGGAGCAACTGGCAGGAGTAACTATAACCTTCTTAAGGTAGCCAAATGTTCGTCACCAGGCGAAATACAAGGGAAAACACGAGGAGCACCTGGCAGAAATAACTGTGAAAGTCTTAAGTTCGACAAATAATGGCGTATTGCGTGTGCTGAAATGACGCAAGAAAGCTTGAAGATTTTACTGTGTTAAAACGGGGAGCAACTTGCAGGAGTAACTTTGACTCTCTTAAGGTAGCCAAATGCCTCGTCACCAGGCGGTAGAAATCGGCAAACTCGGGGAGCACCTAGCAGAAATAACTGTGAAAGTCTTAAGGTCGACAAATAGTGGTGTATCACATCTGGTGAACTGGCCAGAGAAAGCTTGAAGATGTGACTGTGATAAAACGGGTTGCAACTGTCAGGAGTAACTATGACTCTCTTAAGGTTGCCAAAAGATCGCCACCAGGCGAAATACATCGGCAAACTCGAGCAGCACCTCAAGAAATAACTGAAAAGTGTTTAAGGTGGACAAATAATGGCGTATCGCTTCTGGCGAACTGGCCAGATAATGCTTGAAGATGCGACTATGGTAAAATGGGGAGCAATTGGTAGGAGTAACTATGACTCTCTTAAGGTAGCCAAATGCCTCGTCATCAGGCGGAACAAATCGGCAAACTCGACGAGCACCTGGCAGGAGTATCTGTGAAAGTCTTAAGGGCGACTAATAATGGTTACAACTCCTGGTGAACTGGCCAGAGAAAGCTTGAAGACGTGAATGTTATATAACAGGGTGCAACTGGCAGGAGTAACTATGACACTCTTAAGGTAGCCAAATGCTCGTCACCAGGGAAATACATGGGCAAACTCAAGGACCGCCTGGCAGAAGTAACTGTGAAAGTCTTAAGCTCGTCAAATAATGGCGTATCCCTTCTGGTGAACTGGCCAGATAACTTGAAGATGCAACTATGGTAAAACGGGGAGCAATGGGTAGGAGTAACTATGACTCTCTTAAGGTAGCCAAATGCCTCGTCACCAGGCGGATTAAATCGGCAAACTCGAGGAGCACCTAGCAGAAATAACTGTGAAAGTCTTAAGGTCGACTAATAATGGTGTATAACTCCTGGTGAACTGGCCAGAGAAAGCTTGAAGATGTGACGTTGATAAAACGGGGAGCAACTGGCAGGAGTAACTATAACCTTCTTAAGGTAGCCAAATGTTCGTCACCAGGCGAAATACAAGGGAAAACACGAGGAGCACCTGGCAGAAATAACTGTGAAAGTCTTAAGTTCGACAAATAATGGCGTATTGCGTGTGCTGAAATGACGCAAGAAAGCTTGAAGATTTTACTGTGTTAAAACGGGGAGCAACTTGCAGGAGTAACTTTGACTCTCTTAAGGTAGCCAAATGCCTCGTCACCAGGCGGTAGAAATCGGCAAACTCGGGGAGCACCTAGCAGAAATAACTGTGAAAGTCTTAAGGTCGACAAATAGTGGTGTATCACATCTGGTGAACTGGCCAGAGAAAGCTTGAAGATGTGACTGTGATAAAACGGGTTGCAACTGTCAGGAGTAACTATGACTCTCTTAAGGTTGCCAAAAGATCGCCACCAGGCGAAATACATCGGCAAACTCGAGCAGCACCTCAAGAAATAACTGAAAAGTGTTTAAGGTGGACAAATAATGGCGTATCGCTTCTGGCGAACTGGCCAGATAATGCTTGAAGATGCGACTATGGTAAAATGGGGAGCAATTGGTAGGAGTAACTATGACTCTCTTAAGGTAGCCAAATGCCTCGTCATCAGGCGGAACAAATCGGCAAACTCGACGAGCACCTGGCAGGAGTATCTGTGAAAGTCTTAAGGGCGACTAATAATGGTTACAACTCCTGGTGAACTGGCCAGAGAAAGCTTGAAGACGTGAATGTTCTATAACAGGGTGCAACTGGCAGGAGTAACTATGACACTCTTAAGGTAGCCAAATGCTCGTCACCAGGGGAAATACATGGGCAAACTCAAGGACCGCCTGGCAGAAGTAACTGTGAAAGTCTTAAGCTCGTCAAATAATGGCGTATCCCTTCTGGTGAACTGGCCAGATAACTTGAAGATGCAACTATGGTAAAACGGGGAGCAATGGGTAGGAGTAACTATGACTCTCTTAAGGTAGCCAAATGCCTCGTCACCAGGCGGATTAAATCGGCAAACTCGAGGAGCACCTAGCAGAAATAACTGTGAAAGTCTTAAGGTCGACTAATAATGGTGTATAACTCCTGGTGAACTGGCCAGAGAAAGCTTGAAGATGTGACGTTGATAAAACGGGGAGCAACTGGCAGGAGTAACTATAACCTTCTTAAGGTAGCCAAATGTTCGTCACCAGGCGAAATACAAGGGAAAACACGAGGAGCACCTGGCAGAAATAACTGTGAAAGTCTTAAGTTCGACAAATAATGGCGTATTGCGTGTGCTGAAATGACGCAAGAAAGCTTGAAGATTTTACTGTGTTAAAACGGGGAGCAACTTGCAGGAGTAACTTTGACTCTCTTAAGGTAGCCAAATGCCTCGTCACCAGGCGGTAGAAATCGGCAAACTCGGGGAGCACCTAGCAGAAATAACTGTGAAAGTCTTAAGGTCGACTAATAATGGTGTATAACTCCTGGTGAACTGGCCAGAGAAAGCTTGAAGATGTGACGTTGATAAAACGGGGAGCAACTGGCAGGAGTAACTATAACCTTCTTAAGGTAGCCAAATGTTCGTCACCAGGCGAAATACAAGGGAAAACACGAGGAGCACCTGGCAGAAATAACTGTGAAAGTCTTAAGTTCGACAAATAATGGCGTATTGCGTGTGCTGAAATGACGCAAGAAAGCTTGAAGATTTTACTGTGTTAAAACGGGGAGCAACTTGCAGGAGTAACTTTGACTCTCTTAAGGTAGCCAAATGCCTCGTCACCAGGCGGTAGAAATCGGCAAACTCGGGGAGCACCTAGCAGAAATAACTGTGAAAGTCTTAAGGTCGACAAATAGTGGTGTATCACATCTGGTGAACTGGCCAGAGAAAGCTTGAAGATGTGACTGTGATAAAACGGGTTGCAACTGTCAGGAGTAACTATGACTCTCTTAAGGTTGCCAAAAGATCGCCACCAGGCGAAATACATCGGCAAACTCGAGCAGCACCTCAAGAAATAACTGAAAAGTGTTTAAGGTGGACAAATAATGGCGTATCGCTTCTGGCGAACTGGCCAGATAATGCTTGAAGATGCGACTATGGTAAAATGGGGAGCAATTGGTAGGAGTAACTATGACTCTCTTAAGGTAGCCAAATGCCTCGTCATCAGGCGGAACAAATCGGCAAACTCGACGAGCACCTGGCAGGAGTATCTGTGAAAGTCTTAAGGGCGACTAATAATGGTTACAACTCCTGGTGAACTGGCCAGAGAAAGCTTGAAGACGTGAATGTTCTATAACAGGGTGCAACTGGCAGGAGTAACTATGACACTCTTAAGGTAGCCAAATGCTCGTCACCAGGGGAAATACATGGGCAAACTCAAGGACCGCCTGGCAGAAGTAACTGTGAAAGTCTTAAGCTCGTCAAATAATGGCGTATCCCTTCTGGTGAACTGGCCAGATAACTTGAAGATGCAACTATGGTAAAACGGGGAGCAATGGGTAGGAGTAACTATGACTCTCTTAAGGTAGCCAAATGCCTCGTCACCAGGCGGATTAAATCGGCAAACTCGAGGAGCACCTAGCAGAAATAACTGTGAAAGTCTTAAGGTCGACTAATAATGGTGTATAACTCCTGGTGAACTGGCCAGAGAAAGCTTGAAGATGTGACGTTGATAAAACGGGGAGCAACTGGCAGGAGTAACTATAACCTTCTTAAGGTAGCCAAATGTTCGTCACCAGGCGAAATACAAGGGAAAACACGAGGAGCACCTGGCAGAAATAACTGTGAAAGTCTTAAGTTCGACAAATAATGGCGTATTGCGTGTGCTGAAATGACGCAAGAAAGCTTGAAGATTTTACTGTGTTAAAACGGGGAGCAACTTGCAGGAGTAACTTTGACTCTCTTAAGGTAGCCAAATGCCTCGTCACCAGGCGGTAGAAATCGGCAAACTCGGGGAGCACCTAGCAGAAATAACTGTGAAAGTCTTAAGGTCGACTAATAATGGTGTATAACTCCTGGTGAACTGGCCAGAGAAAGCTTGAAGATGTGACGTTGATAAAACGGGGAGCAACTGGCAGGAGTAACTATAACCTTCTTAAGGTAGCCAAATGTTCGTCACCAGGCGAAATACAAGGGAAAACACGAGGAGCACCTGGCAGAAATAACTGTGAAAGTCTTAAGTTCGACAAATAATGGCGTATTGCGTGTGCTGAAATGACGCAAGAAAGCTTGAAGATTTTACTGTGTTAAAACGGGGAGCAACTTGCAGGAGTAACTTTGACTCTCTTAAGGTAGCCAAATGCCTCGTCACCAGGCGGTAGAAATCGGCAAACTCGGGGAGCACCTAGCAGAAATAACTGTGAAAGTCTTAAGGTCGACAAATAGTGGTGTATCACATCTGGTGAACTGGCCAGAGAAAGCTTGAAGATGTGACTGTGATAAAACGGGTTGCAACTGTCAGGAGTAACTATGACTCTCTTAAGGTTGCCAAAAGATCGCCACCAGGCGAAATACATCGGCAAACTCGAGCAGCACCTCAAGAAATAACTGAAAAGTGTTTAAGGTGGACAAATAATGGCGTATCGCTTCTGGCGAACTGGCCAGATAATGCTTGAAGATGCGACTATGGTAAAATGGGGAGCAATTGGTAGGAGTAACTATGACTCTCTTAAGGTAGCCAAATGCCTCGTCATCAGGCGGAACAAATCGGCAAACTCGACGAGCACCTGGCAGGAGTATCTGTGAAAGTCTTAAGGGCGACTAATAATGGTTACAACTCCTGGTGAACTGGCCAGAGAAAGCTTGAAGACGTGAATGTTATATAACAGGGTGCAACTGGCAGGAGTAACTATGACACTCTTAAGGTAGCCAAATGCTCGTCACCAGGGGAAATACATGGGCAAACTCAAGGACCGCCTGGCAGAAGTAACTGTGAAAGTCTTAAGCTCGTCAAATAATGGCGTATCCCTTCTGGTGAACTGGCCAGATAACTTGAAGATGCAACTATGGTAAAACGGGGAGCAATGGGTAGGAGTAACTATGACTCTCTTAAGGTAGCCAAATGCCTCGTCACCAGGCGGATTAAATCGGCAAACTCGAGGAGCACCTAGCAGAAATAACTGTGAAAGTCTTAAGGTCGACTAATAATGGTGTATAACTCCTGGTGAACTGGCCAGAGAAAGCTTGAAGATGTGACGTTGATAAAACGGGGAGCAACTGGCAGGAGTAACTATAACCTTCTTAAGGTAGCCAAATGTTCGTCACCAGGCGAAATACAAGGGAAAACACGAGGAGCACCTGGCAGAAATAACTGTGAAAGTCTTAAGTTCGACAAATAATGGCGTATTGCGTGTGCTGAAATGACGCAAGAAAGCTTGAAGATTTTACTGTGTTAAAACGGGGAGCAACTTGCAGGAGTAACTTTGACTCTCTTAAGGTAGCCAAATGCCTCGTCACCAGGCGGTAGAAATCGGCAAACTCGGGGAGCACCTAGCAGAAATAACTGTGAAAGTCTTAAGGTCGACAAATAGTGGTGTATCACATCTGGTGAACTGGCCAGAGAAAGCTTGAAGATGTGACTGTGATAAAACGGGTTGCAACTGTCAGGAGTAACTATGACTCTCTTAAGGTTGCCAAAAGATCGCCACCAGGCGAAATACATCGGCAAACTCGAGCAGCACCTCAAGAAATAACTGAAAAGTGTTTAAGGTGGACAAATAATGGCGTATCGCTTCTGGCGAACTGGCCAGATAATGCTTGAAGATGCGACTATGGTAAAATGGGGAGCAATTGGTAGGAGTAACTATGACTCTCTTAAGGTAGCCAAATGCCTCGTCATCAGGCGGAACAAATCGGCAAACTCGACGAGCACCTGGCAGGAGTATCTGTGAAAGTCTTAAGGGCGACTAATAATGGTTACAACTCCTGGTGAACTGGCCAGAGAAAGCTTGAAGACGTGAATGTTCTATAACAGGGTGCAACTGGCAGGAGTAACTATGACACTCTTAAGGTAGCCAAATGCTCGTCACCAGGGGAAATACATGGGCAAACTCAAGGACCGCCTGGCAGAAGTAACTGTGAAAGTCTTAAGCTCGTCAAATAATGGCGTATCCCTTCTGGTGAACTGGCCAGATAACTTGAAGATGCAACTATGGTAAAACGGGGAGCAATGGGTAGGAGTAACTATGACTCTCTTAAGGTAGCCAAATGCCTCGTCACCAGGCGGATTAAATCGGCAAACTCGAGGAGCACCTAGCAGAAATAACTGTGAAAGTCTTAAGGTCGACTAATAATGGTGTATAACTCCTGGTGAACTGGCCAGAGAAAGCTTGAAGATGTGACGTTGATAAAACGGGGAGCAACTGGCAGGAGTAACTATAACCTTCTTAAGGTAGCCAAATGTTCGTCACCAGGCGAAATACAAGGGAAAACACGAGGAGCACCTGGCAGAAATAACTGTGAAAGTCTTAAGTTCGACAAATAATGGCGTATTGCGTGTGCTGAAATGACGCAAGAAAGCTTGAAGATTTTACTGTGTTAAAACGGGGAGCAACTTGCAGGAGTAACTTTGACTCTCTTAAGGTAGCCAAATGCCTCGTCACCAGGCGGTAGAAATCGGCAAACTCGGGGAGCACCTAGCAGAAATAACTGTGAAAGTCTTAAGGTCGACTAATAATGGTGTATAACTCCTGGTGAACTGGCCAGAGAAAGCTTGAAGATGTGACGTTGATAAAACGGGGAGCAACTGGCAGGAGTAACTATAACCTTCTTAAGGTAGCCAAATGTTCGTCACCAGGCGAAATACAAGGGAAAACACGAGGAGCACCTGGCAGAAATAACTGTGAAAGTCTTAAGTTCGACAAATAATGGCGTATTGCGTGTGCTGAAATGACGCAAGAAAGCTTGAAGATTTTACTGTGTTAAAACGGGGAGCAACTTGCAGGAGTAACTTTGACTCTCTTAAGGTAGCCAAATGCCTCGTCACCAGGCGGTAGAAATCGGCAAACTCGGGGAGCACCTAGCAGAAATAACTGTGAAAGTCTTAAGGTCGACAAATAGTGGTGTATCACATCTGGTGAACTGGCCAGAGAAAGCTTGAAGATGTGACTGTGATAAAACGGGTTGCAACTGTCAGGAGTAACTATGACTCTCTTAAGGTTGCCAAAAGATCGCCACCAGGCGAAATACATCGGCAAACTCGAGCAGCACCTCAAGAAATAACTGAAAAGTGTTTAAGGTGGACAAATAATGGCGTATCGCTTCTGGCGAACTGGCCAGATAATGCTTGAAGATGCGACTATGGTAAAATGGGGAGCAATTGGTAGGAGTAACTATGACTCTCTTAAGGTAGCCAAATGCCTCGTCATCAGGCGGAACAAATCGGCAAACTCGACGAGCACCTGGCAGGAGTATCTGTGAAAGTCTTAAGGGCGACTAATAATGGTTACAACTCCTGGTGAACTGGCCAGAGAAAGCTTGAAGACGTGAATGTTATATAACAGGGTGCAACTGGCAGGAGTAACTATGACACTCTTAAGGTAGCCAAATGCTCGTCACCAGGGGAAATACATGGGCAAACTCAAGGACCGCCTGGCAGAAGTAACTGTGAAAGTCTTAAGCTCGTCAAATAATGGCGTATCCCTTCTGGTGAACTGGCCAGATAACTTGAAGATGCAACTATGGTAAAACGGGGAGCAATGGGTAGGAGTAACTATGACTCTCTTAAGGTAGCCAAATGCCTCGTCACCAGGCGGATTAAATCGGCAAACTCGAGGAGCACCTAGCAGAAATAACTGTGAAAGTCTTAAGGTCGACTAATAATGGTGTATAACTCCTGGTGAACTGGCCAGAGAAAGCTTGAAGATGTGACGTTGATAAAACGGGGAGCAACTGGCAGGAGTAACTATAACCTTCTTAAGGTAGCCAAATGTTCGTCACCAGGCGAAATACAAGGGAAAACACGAGGAGCACCTGGCAGAAATAACTGTGAAAGTCTTAAGTTCGACAAATAATGGCGTATTGCGTGTGCTGAAATGACGCAAGAAAGCTTGAAGATTTTACTGTGTTAAAACGGGGAGCAACTTGCAGGAGTAACTTTGACTCTCTTAAGGTAGCCAAATGCCTCGTCACCAGGCGGTAGAAATCGGCAAACTCGGGGAGCACCTAGCAGAAATAACTGTGAAAGTCTTAAGGTCGACAAATAGTGGTGTATCACATCTGGTGAACTGGCCAGAGAAAGCTTGAAGATGTGACTGTGATAAAACGGGTTGCAACTGTCAGGAGTAACTATGACTCTCTTAAGGTTGCCAAAAGATCGCCACCAGGCGAAATACATCGGCAAACTCGAGCAGCACCTCAAGAAATAACTGAAAAGTGTTTAAGGTGGACAAATAATGGCGTATCGCTTCTGGCGAACTGGCCAGATAATGCTTGAAGATGCGACTATGGTAAAATGGGGAGCAATTGGTAGGAGTAACTATGACTCTCTTAAGGTAGCCAAATGCCTCGTCATCAGGCGGAACAAATCGGCAAACTCGACGAGCACCTGGCAGGAGTATCTGTGAAAGTCTTAAGGGCGACTAATAATGGTTACAACTCCTGGTGAACTGGCCAGAGAAAGCTTGAAGACGTGAATGTTCTATAACAGGGTGCAACTGGCAGGAGTAACTATGACACTCTTAAGGTAGCCAAATGCTCGTCACCAGGGGAAATACATGGGCAAACTCAAGGACCGCCTGGCAGAAGTAACTGTGAAAGTCTTAAGCTCGTCAAATAATGGCGTATCCCTTCTGGTGAACTGGCCAGATAACTTGAAGATGCAACTATGGTAAAACGGGGAGCAATGGGTAGGAGTAACTATGACTCTCTTAAGGTAGCCAAATGCCTCGTCACCAGGCGGATTAAATCGGCAAACTCGAGGAGCACCTAGCAGAAATAACTGTGAAAGTCTTAAGGTCGACTAATAATGGTGTATAACTCCTGGTGAACTGGCCAGAGAAAGCTTGAAGATGTGACGTTGATAAAACGGGGAGCAACTGGCAGGAGTAACTATAACCTTCTTAAGGTAGCCAAATGTTCGTCACCAGGCGAAATACAAGGGAAAACACGAGGAGCACCTGGCAGAAATAACTGTGAAAGTCTTAAGTTCGACAAATAATGGCGTATTGCGTGTGCTGAAATGACGCAAGAAAGCTTGAAGATTTTACTGTGTTAAAACGGGGAGCAACTTGCAGGAGTAACTTTGACTCTCTTAAGGTAGCCAAATGCCTCGTCACCAGGCGGTAGAAATCGGCAAACTCGGGGAGCACCTAGCAGAAATAACTGTGAAAGTCTTAAGGTCGACTAATAATGGTGTATAACTCCTGGTGAACTGGCCAGAGAAAGCTTGAAGATGTGACGTTGATAAAACGGGGAGCAACTGGCAGGAGTAACTATAACCTTCTTAAGGTAGCCAAATGTTCGTCACCAGGGAAATACAAGGGAAAACACGAGGAGCACCTGGCAGAAATAACTGTGAAAGTCTTAAGTTCGACAAATAATGGCGTATTGCGTGTGCTGAAATGACGCAAGAAAGCTTGAAGATTTTACTGTGTTAAAACGGGGAGCAACTTGCAGGAGTAACTTTGACTCTCTTAAGGTAGCCAAATGCCTCGTCACCAGGCGGTAGAAATCGGCAAACTCGGGGAGCACCTAGCAGAAATAACTGTGAAAGTCTTAAGGTCGACAAATAGTGGTGTATCACATCTGGTGAACTGGCCAGAGAAAGCTTGAAGATGTGACTGTGATAAAACGGGTTGCAACTGTCAGGAGTAACTATGACTCTCTTAAGGTTGCCAAAAGATCGCCACCAGGCGAAATACATCGGCAAACTCGAGCAGCACCTCAAGAAATAACTGAAAAGTGTTTAAGGTGGACAAATAATGGCGTATCGCTTCTGGCGAACTGGCCAGATAATGCTTGAAGATGCGACTATGGTAAAATGGGGAGCAATTGGTAGGAGTAACTATGACTCTCTTAAGGTAGCCAAATGCCTCGTCATCAGGCGGAACAAATCGGCAAACTCGACGAGCACCTGGCAGGAGTATCTGTGAAAGTCTTAAGGGCGACTAATAATGGTTACAACTCCTGGTGAACTGGCCAGAGAAAGCTTGAAGACGTGAATGTTCTATAACAGGGTGCAACTGGCAGGAGTAACTATGACACTCTTAAGGTAGCCAAATGCTCGTCACCAGGGGAAATACATGGGCAAACTCAAGGACCGCCTGGCAGAAGTAACTGTGAAAGTCTTAAGCTCGTCAAATAATGGCGTATCCCTTCTGGTGAACTGGCCAGATAACTTGAAGATGCAACTATGGTAAAACGGGGAGCAATGGGTAGGAGTAACTATGACTCTCTTAAGGTAGCCAAATGCCTCGTCACCAGGCGGATTAAATCGGCAAACTCGAGGAGCACCTAGCAGAAATAACTGTGAAAGTCTTAAGGTCGACTAATAATGGTGTATAACTCCTGGTGAACTGGCCAGAGAAAGCTTGAAGATGTGACGTTGATAAAACGGGGAGCAACTGGCAGGAGTAACTATAACCTTCTTAAGGTAGCCAAATGTTCGTCACCAGGCGAAATACAAGGGAAAACACGAGGAGCACCTGGCAGAAATAACTGTGAAAGTCTTAAGTTCGACAAATAATGGCGTATTGCGTGTGCTGAAATGACGCAAGAAAGCTTGAAGATTTTACTGTGTTAAAACGGGGAGCAACTTGCAGGAGTAACTTTGACTCTCTTAAGGTAGCCAAATGCCTCGTCACCAGGCGGTAGAAATCGGCAAACTCGGGGAGCACCTAGCAGAAATAACTGTGAAAGTCTTAAGGTCGACAAATAGTGGTGTATCACATCTGGTGAACTGGCCAGAGAAAGCTTGAAGATGTGACTGTGATAAAACGGGTTGCAACTGTCAGGAGTAACTATGACTCTCTTAAGGTTGCCAAAAGATCGCCACCAGGCGAAATACATCGGCAAACTCGAGCAGCACCTCAAGAAATAACTGAAAAGTGTTTAAGGTGGACAAATAATGGCGTATCGCTTCTGGCGAACTGGCCAGATAATGCTTGAAGATGCGACTATGGTAAAATGGGGAGCAATTGGTAGGAGTAACTATGACTCTCTTAAGGTAGCCAAATGCCTCGTCATCAGGCGGAACAAATCGGCAAACTCGACGAGCACCTGGCAGGAGTATCTGTGAAAGTCTTAAGGGCGACTAATAATGGTTACAACTCCTGGTGAACTGGCCAGAGAAAGCTTGAAGACGTGAATGTTCTATAACAGGGTGCAACTGGCAGGAGTAACTATGACACTCTTAAGGTAGCCAAATGCTCGTCACCAGGGGAAATACATGGGCAAACTCAAGGACCGCCTGGCAGAAGTAACTGTGAAAGTCTTAAGCTCGTCAAATAATGGCGTATCCCTTCTGGTGAACTGGCCAGATAACTTGAAGATGCAACTATGGTAAAACGGGGAGCAATGGGTAGGAGTAACTATGACTCTCTTAAGGTAGCCAAATGCCTCGTCACCAGGCGGATTAAATCGGCAAACTCGAGGAGCACCTAGCAGAAATAACTGTGAAAGTCTTAAGGTCGACTAATAATGGTGTATAACTCCTGGTGAACTGGCCAGAGAAAGCTTGAAGATGTGACGTTGATAAAACGGGGAGCAACTGGCAGGAGTAACTATAACCTTCTTAAGGTAGCCAAATGTTCGTCACCAGGCGAAATACAAGGGAAAACACGAGGAGCACCTGGCAGAAATAACTGTGAAAGTCTTAAGTTCGACAAATAATGGCGTATTGCGTGTGCTGAAATGACGCAAGAAAGCTTGAAGATTTTACTGTGTTAAAACGGGGAGCAACTTGCAGGAGTAACTTTGACTCTCTTAAGGTAGCCAAATGCCTCGTCACCAGGCGGTAGAAATCGGCAAACTCGGGGAGCACCTAGCAGAAATAACTGTGAAAGTCTTAAGGTCGACAAATAGTGGTGTATCACATCTGGTGAACTGGCCAGAGAAAGCTTGAAGATGTGACTGTGATAAAACGGGTTGCAACTGTCAGGAGTAACTATGACTCTCTTAAGGTTGCCAAAAGATCGCCACCAGGCGAAATACATCGGCAAACTCGAGCAGCACCTCAAGAAATAACTGAAAAGTGTTTAAGGTGGACAAATAATGGCGTATCGCTTCTGGCGAACTGGCCAGATAATGCTTGAAGATGCGACTATGGTAAAATGGGGAGCAATTGGTAGGAGTAACTATGACTCTCTTAAGGTAGCCAAATGCCTCGTCATCAGGCGGAACAAATCGGCAAACTCGACGAGCACCTGGCAGGAGTATCTGTGAAAGTCTTAAGGGCGACTAATAATGGTTACAACTCCTGGTGAACTGGCCAGAGAAAGCTTGAAGACGTGAATGTTCTATAACAGGGTGCAACTGGCAGGAGTAACTATGACACTCTTAAGGTAGCCAAATGCTCGTCACCAGGGGAAATACATGGGCAAACTCAAGGACCGCCTGGCAGAAGTAACTGTGAAAGTCTTAAGCTCGTCAAATAATGGCGTATCCCTTCTGGTGAACTGGCCAGATAACTTGAAGATGCAACTATGGTAAAACGGGGAGCAATGGGTAGGAGTAACTATGACTCTCTTAAGGTAGCCAAATGCCTCGTCACCAGGCGGATTAAATCGGCAAACTCGAGGAGCACCTAGCAGAAATAACTGTGAAAGTCTTAAGGTCGACTAATAATGGTGTATAACTCCTGGTGAACTGGCCAGAGAAAGCTTGAAGATGTGACGTTGATAAAACGGGGAGCAACTGGCAGGAGTAACTATAACCTTCTTAAGGTAGCCAAATGTTCGTCACCAGGCGAAATACAAGGGAAAACACGAGGAGCACCTGGCAGAAATAACTGTGAAAGTCTTAAGTTCGACAAATAATGGCGTATTGCGTGTGCTGAAATGACGCAAGAAAGCTTGAAGATTTTACTGTGTTAAAACGGGGAGCAACTTGCAGGAGTAACTTTGACTCTCTTAAGGTAGCCAAATGCCTCGTCACCAGGCGGTAGAAATCGGCAAACTCGGGGAGCACCTAGCAGAAATAACTGTGAAAGTCTTAAGGTCGACAAATAGTGGTGTATCACATCTGGTGAACTGGCCAGAGAAAGCTTGAAGATGTGACTGTGATAAAACGGGTTGCAACTGTCAGGAGTAACTATGACTCTCTTAAGGTTGCCAAAAGATCGCCACCAGGCGAAATACATCGGCAAACTCGAGCAGCACCTCAAGAAATAACTGAAAAGTGTTTAAGGTGGACAAATAATGGCGTATCGCTTCTGGCGAACTGGCCAGATAATGCTTGAAGATGCGACTATGGTAAAATGGGGAGCAATTGGTAGGAGTAACTATGACTCTCTTAAGGTAGCCAAATGCCTCGTCATCAGGCGGAACAAATCGGCAAACTCGACGAGCACCTGGCAGGAGTATCTGTGAAAGTCTTAAGGGCGACTAATAATGGTTACAACTCCTGGTGAACTGGCCAGAGAAAGCTTGAAGACGTGAATGTTCTATAACAGGGTGCAACTGGCAGGAGTAACTATGACACTCTTAAGGTAGCCAAATGCTCGTCACCAGGGGAAATACATGGGCAAACTCAAGGACCGCCTGGCAGAAGTAACTGTGAAAGTCTTAAGCTCGTCAAATAATGGCGTATCCCTTCTGGTGAACTGGCCAGATAACTTGAAGATGCAACTATGGTAAAACGGGGAGCAATGGGTAGGAGTAACTATGACTCTCTTAAGGTAGCCAAATGCCTCGTCACCAGGCGGATTAAATCGGCAAACTCGAGGAGCACCTAGCAGAAATAACTGTGAAAGTCTTAAGGTCGACTAATAATGGTGTATAACTCCTGGTGAACTGGCCAGAGAAAGCTTGAAGATGTGACGTTGATAAAACGGGGAGCAACTGGCAGGAGTAACTATAACCTTCTTAAGGTAGCCAAATGTTCGTCACCAGGCGAAATACAAGGGAAAACACGAGGAGCACCTGGCAGAAATAACTGTGAAAGTCTTAAGTTCGACAAATAATGGCGTATTGCGTGTGCTGAAATGACGCAAGAAAGCTTGAAGATTTTACTGTGTTAAAACGGGGAGCAACTTGCAGGAGTAACTTTGACTCTCTTAAGGTAGCCAAATGCCTCGTCACCAGGCGGTAGAAATCGGCAAACTCGGGGAGCACCTAGCAGAAATAACTGTGAAAGTCTTAAGGTCGACAAATAGTGGTGTATCACATCTGGTGAACTGGCCAGAGAAAGCTTGAAGATGTGACTGTGATAAAACGGGTTGCAACTGTCAGGAGTAACTATGACTCTCTTAAGGTTGCCAAAAGATCGCCACCAGGCGAAATACATCGGCAAACTCGAGCAGCACCTCAAGAAATAACTGAAAAGTGTTTAAGGTGGACAAATAATGGCGTATCGCTTCTGGCGAACTGGCCAGATAATGCTTGAAGATGCGACTATGGTAAAATGGGGAGCAATTGGTAGGAGTAACTATGACTCTCTTAAGGTAGCCAAATGCCTCGTCATCAGGCGGAACAAATCGGCAAACTCGACGAGCACCTGGCAGGAGTATCTGTGAAAGTCTTAAGGGCGACTAATAATGGTTACAACTCCTGGTGAACTGGCCAGAGAAAGCTTGAAGACGTGAATGTTCTATAACAGGGTGCAACTGGCAGGAGTAACTATGACACTCTTAAGGTAGCCAAATGCTCGTCACCAGGGGAAATACATGGGCAAACTCAAGGACCGCCTGGCAGAAGTAACTGTGAAAGTCTTAAGCTCGTCAAATAATGGCGTATCCCTTCTGGTGAACTGGCCAGATAACTTGAAGATGCAACTATGGTAAAACGGGGAGCAATGGGTAGGAGTAACTATGACTCTCTTAAGGTAGCCAAATGCCTCGTCACCAGGCGGATTAAATCGGCAAACTCGAGGAGCACCTAGCAGAAATAACTGTGAAAGTCTTAAGGTCGACTAATAATGGTGTATAACTCCTGGTGAACTGGCCAGAGAAAGCTTGAAGATGTGACGTTGATAAAACGGGGAGCAACTGGCAGGAGTAACTATAACCTTCTTAAGGTAGCCAAATGTTCGTCACCAGGCGAAATACAAGGGAAAACACGAGGAGCACCTGGCAGAAATAACTGTGAAAGTCTTAAGTTCGACAAATAATGGCGTATTGCGTGTGCTGAAATGACGCAAGAAAGCTTGAAGATTTTACTGTGTTAAAACGGGGAGCAACTTGCAGGAGTAACTTTGACTCTCTTAAGGTAGCCAAATGCCTCGTCACCAGGCGGTAGAAATCGGCAAACTCGGGGAGCACCTAGCAGAAATAACTGTGAAAGTCTTAAGGTCGACAAATAGTGGTGTATCACATCTGGTGAACTGGCCAGAGAAAGCTTGAAGATGTGACTGTGATAAAACGGGTTGCAACTGTCAGGAGTAACTATGACTCTCTTAAGGTTGCCAAAAGATCGCCACCAGGCGAAATACATCGGCAAACTCGAGCAGCACCTCAAGAAATAACTGAAAAGTGTTTAAGGTGGACAAATAATGGCGTATCGCTTCTGGCGAACTGGCCAGATAATGCTTGAAGATGCGACTATGGTAAAATGGGGAGCAATTGGTAGGAGTAACTATGACTCTCTTAAGGTAGCCAAATGCCTCGTCATCAGGCGGAACAAATCGGCAAACTCGACGAGCACCTGGCAGGAGTATCTGTGAAAGTCTTAAGGGCGACTAATAATGGTTACAACTCCTGGTGAACTGGCCAGAGAAAGCTTGAAGACGTGAATGTTATATAACAGGGTGCAACTGGCAGGAGTAACTATGACACTCTTAAGGTAGCCAAATGCTCGTCACCAGGGGAAATACATGGGCAAACTCAAGGACCGCCTGGCAGAAGTAACTGTGAAAGTCTTAAGCTCGTCAAATAATGGCGTATCCCTTCTGGTGAACTGGCCAGATAACTTGAAGATGCAACTATGGTAAAACGGGGAGCAATGGGTAGGAGTAACTATGACTCTCTTAAGGTAGCCAAATGCCTCGTCACCAGGCGGATTAAATCGGCAAACTCGAGGAGCACCTAGCAGAAATAACTGTGAAAGTCTTAAGGTCGACTAATAATGGTGTATAACTCCTGGTGAACTGGCCAGAGAAAGCTTGAAGATGTGACGTTGATAAAACGGGGAGCAACTGGCAGGAGTAACTATAACCTTCTTAAGGTAGCCAAATGTTCGTCACCAGGCGAAATACAAGGGAAAACACGAGGAGCACCTGGCAGAAATAACTGTGAAAGTCTTAAGTTCGACAAATAATGGCGTATTGCGTGTGCTGAAATGACGCAAGAAAGCTTGAAGATTTTACTGTGTTAAAACGGGGAGCAACTTGCAGGAGTAACTTTGACTCTCTTAAGGTAGCCAAATGCCTCGTCACCAGGCGGTAGAAATCGGCAAACTCGGGGAGCACCTAGCAGAAATAACTGTGAAAGTCTTAAGGTCGACAAATAGTGGTGTATCACATCTGGTGAACTGGCCAGAGAAAGCTTGAAGATGTGACTGTGATAAAACGGGTTGCAACTGTCAGGAGTAACTATGACTCTCTTAAGGTTGCCAAAAGATCGCCACCAGGCGAAATACATCGGCAAACTCGAGCAGCACCTCAAGAAATAACTGAAAAGTGTTTAAGGTGGACAAATAATGGCGTATCGCTTCTGGCGAACTGGCCAGATAATGCTTGAAGATGCGACTATGGTAAAATGGGGAGCAATTGGTAGGAGTAACTATGACTCTCTTAAGGTAGCCAAATGCCTCGTCATCAGGCGGAACAAATCGGCAAACTCGACGAGCACCTGGCAGGAGTATCTGTGAAAGTCTTAAGGGCGACTAATAATGGTTACAACTCCTGGTGAACTGGCCAGAGAAAGCTTGAAGACGTGAATGTTATATAACAGGGTGCAACTGGCAGGAGTAACTATGACACTCTTAAGGTAGCCAAATGCTCGTCACCAGGGGAAATACATGGGCAAACTCAAGGACCGCCTGGCAGAAGTAACTGTGAAAGTCTTAAGCTCGTCAAATAATGGCGTATCCCTTCTGGTGAACTGGCCAGATAACTTGAAGATGCAACTATGGTAAAACGGGGAGCAATGGGTAGGAGTAACTATGACTCTCTTAAGGTAGCCAAATGCCTCGTCACCAGGCGGATTAAATCGGCAAACTCGAGGAGCACCTAGCAGAAATAACTGTGAAAGTCTTAAGGTCGACTAATAATGGTGTATAACTCCTGGTGAACTGGCCAGAGAAAGCTTGAAGATGTGACGTTGATAAAACGGGGAGCAACTGGCAGGAGTAACTATAACCTTCTTAAGGTAGCCAAATGTTCGTCACCAGGCGAAATACAAGGGAAAACACGAGGAGCACCTGGCAGAAATAACTGTGAAAGTCTTAAGTTCGACAAATAATGGCGTATTGCGGTGTGCTGAAATGACGCAAGAAAGCTTGAAGATTTTACTGTGTTAAAACGGGGAGCAACTTGCAGGAGTAACTTTGACTCTCTTAAGGTAGCCAAATGCCTCGTCACCAGGCGGTAGAAAT
>NW_026048213.1:0-43271 GCF_023864345.2 Schistocerca serialis cubense | reverse complement strand
GCCGATCAACGCCCTCACTTCAATACTTATGGCTGCTTCTCTATTACTTCTCCGCGAGAACGCGGAAAATTCTTTCCGTCTTGTCTACTTCTCTACCGTCAACAGACTTCCAGTGTCATGCAAGCACACACCCCAAACTAACTGTCAACGCTGAAACACGTGTCTGCCAAATGTCGTCGCTATTACTCTTTAGTTAACTATTTTCATCATTTCTGTCACCATTCAAGCTGCTTCATTACCTCACCTGCCGACAGATGGCAGCACGCCTAATTCCTGTCGGCGACTCACCGTCCGACATACAACGTCCGACACACAACTGCCCGCACTGCTCTGCATCTAACACTAATCTCTCTCCTCCCCACCACACTCGTTCACTGAAAAAACTGACAACTAGACAGTTCTTTGTACGCAAAACTAGGCCACATCAGACGCAACGTGTATGTAGATGTATGGTGCAAGGGAAATATCCCCCTGCTCCCACACATCTAATTAATACTAGTTGACAACAGAAATTAAATTTCTGTCGATAGTATTTGAACCAGTCTTATTCATTTGCCAATTTCATGCATTCCTTCTTGCAGATAACAGTGCCTTGCAAATCACTCAATTCATGTTTGCTAGCCAAACGTGCTCCTCCTAAATGTTTCGTACATCATGCATTAGTGGTGATTATCAAGACTGTGTTGTGTCTCAGCTTTTTATGGTCATCACATTGCACTCTTCTTGTGTTGCTCACTCATTCTTGTAACTCAAAAGTACGTCGTTGTCATCCAAGCCTAGCACTTGGAGCAGGCCAAATCAAATGGCTCGTCCCCGTGCCACTCGAGAAACTTCCACAAGGCTTTCATGACATGTCGCAATCAAAGTCCTTCCACAACCTGTAGCGACATTTCTGCAACGACACGGGTCCCGATACCAAAGGTATGACTTACGCTTCTAATCTATATAATAAAACCACCACTCGGAAAGCGCTATTCCCTTCCCACATCCCTCAGAATGTGGCGAACGATCATCGATTACAACCAAGATGCGATGAATCTCGATCGCAAGCCTCACGCTCAGGGAGAGTGCTACCACTCATCATTGTGGTTACGTCTACTCCAGCTTTGAACTAGAGAGAGTTGAAGACATACTACAGAAATGATCCTGTGAAGTATGATCTTGCTTGCAAGCTATCACCGCTCGCTACTTATGCCACGAGACCGTCAACACGCCCTACGAGAATACGACACACTCTTCACATTTCGCGATTTACAAGCTAGGACATTCTGCAAAGAACCTACTTCTACTCTTACTTGGCCGCCATGATCTCACTCAGCTATTTTCTGCGCTACCAGTGCTTCTTGCGTTCCGAAATCAGAGACCATTGCCTCAGGCGAGACTGTATGTAAACACCGCTTGCACCTCCGGCCGCTAGATGGCGGCCTGGGGCACATACAGTAGCATTCTATGGCGCAAGCAGACATGCCAAATAGCCACTGAAAGAGAAACACACAAGAGGGCATTCATAGGACTCTTGTGCTTTCTTTAAAACCGCCTCTCTCTTCGAAAATTTTCGCACCGCACTAGCTCATTCACCTCACTCTAACAGTGCGAACTCTTGTCGATATTTGGCCTCTCTCATGCATACTTCCTCTTTCGTTTCACTTTGCGTCTTACTTGATACCCGCCCTTAGAGCTGCTGATATACAATACTCGCAACCAATGTGTTTCTCTCTGTATCTCTTTTCGCCTATCACGAGTATTGCTTTTCCTCACATGGCAATTATGAAAACACCCACAGCTGAACAAACACTTCCATTCAGGGCCACGTCCATACTATCAATCATACACCAGTAATTTCGCAGCTACTTGCTCCACTAATACATTTCTTATGTCTACTGTTCAACAGATGAAGAAGCAAAGTATACAACAAGTCTCTATGAACATCACTGTCAGGACATTTTACAGACCTACGCATACCATGCCAATCTGTATGCTTCAACTATGATGGCCCATGTGCTATGAATAAAGAAATTTCTCATAAAATAACAAATAATTTTACAACTATACAACTACTCCGACAAGCTCCTTACTAAAATGCTACATGTTTAGCAACCCCCCCCCATCATCTCAGAATAATCTCAAGCAGTGCTTTCATCCCATGAGCACTTCTTTGCAAACAAAACCACAAACTACTTTTTATACTAGCTTCCTTGTCACAGTGAACACGAAACTAATGCTAGTGCCTCAGTTTACTAAAAAGCTTTTTCCGCTTGCAACATATAAACTACCAACTTGAACCTCTGGGATTTTCAAACACACACACATACAGAAAACTTAATTCCACAGAAATTTAGGAGTAACAGTGGTTACCTCACATTTTCATACATACTCAAATAGCTACTTCTGTGCACTTCACACAATGTTCTCATCGTGTTCCACCAGAGAGCACAGTTATCACTATGCATGGATTCTGGTAAAAGAGCATTAAATAAAAACAAACAGCCTGATCAAAGTGATTATCTGCACATCCTCTGCCAATATCATGTCACTCTATACCCGAGGGAAACTAGAATGCAGGGAAAGGAGCTTTGTTGTGAGCACTGTGTTGGTATTTCATCATTTACTGACCAAAGTCTTCTCAAGCCAAGTATGCACCAGCTCTGTGTATGGCTGGCTCAATCAAGAGCCCCTATCAATTTTACTTAAAAGACAAGCAGCATCAACAACTCACAGGAGGCACTGAACATTTTTACCATTATCTGCACCACCTTCCACTGATTTACTGAAGAAGAAACTGCAAAGTCTGGCCAATTTTGTACACAAGTAATCTTGAAAACATTGGAGTCAACAGCAGATTCATAGTTTCCAAGACTGTAGCTAGGAACAACCCTTCAATTTCAAGATTTATCTCTCACTCAGACACACCATACCCAAACTACACCTAGCAGGAAATTGCTACTTACTTCATTTCTAGCTATTTATGTCATATTCAACAACTGTCTCTTTCTCACCTAAATCTTCTACACAACTGAGTACACTGTTATGAACAAACACATTATGGCAACAAGCCAGTGCCACTAATATCCACTCTATTGAAAACCATTTAAATACTCATCCTGCCCAACTAACCACCATCTTCAGCCCAAAGCTCACTCACATCATACCTACAAATCACAAACTTCTGTGGTAAAAATAATTTTGGGTTTCAAAACATAATCTGCTAATCACATACCAGTATTTCTTACAAAGCCTATCATTCATCATTCACTTCCAAATATCAGTTTATATGCTGTTGTGCAACTGCAGTGCAAGTAAACACTCTCAAATCATCTAGAACTGAGGTACGGAAAGGGTTCACCAAGAGATTCCAGGTAGTCCTGTAGCTCTCTCTCTTTACACAATCGTCTAACACACTGCACGCCATTGCAGGGCAAATGTACTTGTTTCATTATACTACGACACGGCCTATTACAATTTCAGATTTTAAAAAAACAAATACTGCCTGATCCAACGTCATCCGCTACTCCACGCCCTTCATTCACACAACACAATCTACCTCTTGCAACTTACATTACGTTTTCACTTGTGATTATGGCTCAGCAATAGCCGAGCACTACGAAAAATACCTTATAGACTCATTTAATGTTCCCCTCCACGGAAATCTTTAGTAAAAGGCGAAAGATTTATTCGTTTTGAAGGGAAACCAGAGTGCCGATCAACGCCCTCACTTCAATACTTATGGCTGCTTCTCTATTACTTCTCCGCGAGAACGCGGAAAATTCTTTCCGTCTTGTCTACTTCTCTACCGTCAACAGACTTCCAGTGTCATGCAAGCACACACCCCAAACTAACTGTCAACGCTGAAACACGTGTCTGCCAAATGTCGTCGCTATTACTCTTTAGTTAACTATTTTCATCATTTCTGTCACCATTCAAGCTGCTTCATTACCTCACCTGCCGACAGATGGCAGCACGCCTAATTCCTGTCGGCGACTCACCGTCCGACATACAACGTCCGACACACAACTGCCCGCACTGCTCTGCATCTAACACTAATCTCTCTCCTCCCCACCACACTCGTTCACTGAAAAAACTGACAACTAGACAGTTCTTTGTACGCAAAACTAGGCCACATCAGACGCAACGTGTATGTAGATGTATGGTGCAAGGGAAATATCCCCCTGCTCCCACACATCTAATTAATACTAGTTGACAACAGAAATTAAATTTCTGTCGATAGTATTTGAACCAGTCTTATTCATTTGCCAATTTCATGCATTCCTTCTTGCAGATAACAGTGCCTTGCAAATCACTCAATTCATGTTTGCTAGCCAAACGTGCTCCTCCTAAATGTTTCGTACATCATGCATTAGTGGTGATTATCAAGACTGTGTTGTGTCTCAGCTTTTTATGGTCATCAATTGCACTCTTCTTGTGTTGCTCACTCATTCTTGTAACTCAAAAGTACGTCGTTGTCATCCAAGCCTAGCACTTGGAGCAGGCCAAATCAAATGGCTCGTCCCCGTGCCACTCGAGAAACTTCCACAAGGCTTTCATGACATGTCGCAATCAAAGTCCTTCCACAACCTGTAGCGACATTTCTGCAACGACGCGGGTCCCGATACCAAAGGTATGACTTACGCTTCTAATCTATATAATAAAACCACCACTCGGAAAGTGCTATTCCCTTCCCACATCCCTCAGAATGTGGCGAACGATCATCGATTACAACCAAGATGCGATGAATCTCGATCGCAAGCCTCACGCTCAGGGAGAGTGCTACCACTCATCATTGTGGTTACGTCTACTCCAGCTTTGAACTAGAGAGAGTTGAAGACATACTACAGAAATGATCCTGTGAAGTATGATCTTGCTTGCAAGCTATCACCGCTCGCTACTTATGCCACGAGACCGTCAACACGCCCTACGAGAATACGACACACTCTTCACATTTCGCGATTTACAAGCTAGGACATTCTGCAAAGAACCTACTTCTACTCTTACTTGGCCGCCATGATCTCACTCAGCTATTTTCTGCGCTACCAGTGCTTCTTGCGTTCCGAAATCAGAGACCATTGCCTCAGGCGAGACTGTATGTAAACACCGCTTGCACCTCCGGCCGCTAGATGGCGGCCTGGGGCACATACAGTAGCATTCTATGGCGCAAGCAGACATGCCAAATAGCCACTGAAAGAGAAACACACAAGAGGGCATTCATAGGACTCTTGTGCTTTCTTTAAAACCGCCTCTCTCTTCGAAAATTTTCGCACCGCACTAGCTCATTCACCTCACTCTAACAGTGCGAACTCTTGTCGATATTTGGCCTCTCTCATGCATACTTCCTCTTTCGTTTCACTTTGCGTCTTACTTGATACCCGCCCTTAGAGCTGCTGATATACAATACTCGCAACCAATGTGTTTCTCTCTGTATCTCTTTTCGCCTATCACGAGTATTGCTTTTCCTCACATGGCAATTATGAAAACACCCACAGCTGAACAAACACTTCCATTCAGGGCCACGTCCATACTATCAATCATACACCAGTAATTTCACAGCTACTTGCTCCACTAATACATTTCTTATGTCTACTGTTCAACAGATGAAGAAGCAAAGTATACAACAAGTCTCTATGAACATCACTGTCAGGACATTTTACAGACCTACGCATACCATGCCAATCTGTATGCTTCAACTATGATGGCCCATGTGCTATGAATAAAGAAATTTCTCATAAAATAACAAATAATTTTACAACTATACAACTACTCCGACAAGCTCCTTACTAAAATGCTACATGTTTAGCAACCCCCCCATCATCTCAGAATAATCTCAAGCAGTGCTTTCATCCCATGCGCACTTCTTTGCAAACAAAACCACAAACTACTTTTTATACTAGCTTCCTTGTCACAGTGAACACGAAACTAATGCTAGTGCCTCAGTTTACTAAAAAGCTTTTTCCGCTTGCAACATATAAACTACCAACTTGAACCTCTGGGATTTTCGAACACACACACACACATACAGAAAACTTAATTCCACAGAAATTTAGGAGTAACAGTGGTTACCTCACATTTTCATACATACTCAAATAGCTACTTCTGTGCACTTCACACAATGTTCTCATCGTGTTCCACCAGAGAGCACAGTTATCACTATGCATGGATTCTGGTAAAAGAGCATTAAATAAAAACAAACAGCCTGATCAAAGTGATTATCTGCACATCCTCTGCCAATATCATGTCACTCTATACCCGAGGGAAACTAGAATGCAGGGAAAGGAGCTTTGTTGTGAGCACTGTGTTGGTATTTCATCATTTACTAACCAAAGTCTTCTCAAGCCAAGTATGCACCAGCTCTGTGTATGGCTGGCTCAATCAAGAGCCCCTATCAATTTTACTTAAAAGACAAGCAGCATCAACAACTCACAGGAGGCACTGAACATTTTTACCATTATCTGCACCACCTTCCACTGATTTACTGAAGAAGAAACTGCAAAGTCTGGCCAATTTTGTACACAAGTAATCTTGAAAACATTGGAGTCAACAGCAGATTCATAGTTTCCAAGACTGTAGCTAGGAACAACCCTTCAATTTCAAGATTTATCTCTCACTCAGACACACCATACCCAAACTACACCTAGCAGGAAATTGCTACTTACTTCATTTCTAGCTATTTATGTCATATTCAACAACTGTCTCTTTCTCACCTAAATCTTCTACACAACTGAGTACACTGTTATGAACAAACACATTATGGCAACAAGCCAGTGCCACTAATATCCACTCTATTGAAAACCATTTAAATACTCATCCTGCCCAACTAACCACCATCTTCAGCCCAAAGCTCACTCACATCATACCTACAAATCACAAACTTCTGTGGTAAAAATAATTTTGGGTTTCAAAACATAATCTGCTAATCACATACCAGTATTTCTTACAAAGCCTATCATTCATCATTCACTTCCAAATATCAGTTTATATGCTGTTGTGCAACTGCAGTGCAAGTAAACACTCTCAAATCATCTAGAACTGAGGTACGGAAAGGGTTCACCAAGAGATTCCAGGTAGTCCTGTAGCTCTCTCTCTTTACACAATCGTCTAACACACTGCACGCCATTGCAGGGCAAATGTACTTGTTTCATTATACTACGACACGGCCTATTACAATTTCAGATTTTAAAAAAACAAATACTGCCTGATCCAACGTCATCCGCTACTCCACGCCCTTCATTCACACAACACAATCTACCTCTTGCAACTTACATTACGTTTTCACTTGTGATTATGGCTCAGCAATAGCCGAGCACTACGAAAAATACCTTATAGACTCATTTAATGTTCCCCTCCACGGAAATCTTTAGTAAAAGGCGAAAGATTTATTCGTTTTGAAGGGAAACCAGAGTGCCGATCAACGCCCTCACTTCAATACTTATGGCTGCTTCTCTATTACTTCTCCGCGAGAACGCGGAAAATTCTTTCCGTCTTGTCTACTTCTCTACCGTCAACAGACTTCCAGTGTCATGCAAGCACACACCCCAAACTAACTGTCAACGCTGAAACACGTGTCTGCCAAATGTCGTCGCTATTACTCTTTAGTTAACTATTTTCATCATTTCTGTCACCATTCAAGCTGCTTCATTACCTCACCTGCCGACAGATGGCAGCACGCCTAATTCCTGTCGGCGACTCACCGTCCGACATACAACGTCCGACACACAACTGCCCGCACTGCTCTGCATCTAACACTAATCTCTCTCCTCCCCACCACACTCGTTCACTGAAAAAACTGACAACTAGACAGTTCTTTGTACGCAAAACTAGGCCACATCAGACGCAACGTGTATGTAGATGTATGGTGCAAGGGAAATATCCCCCTGCTCCCACACATCTAATTAATACTAGTTGACAACAGAAATTAAATTTCTGTCGATAGTATTTGAACCAGTCTTATTCATTTGCCAATTTCATGCATTCCTTCTTGCAGATAACAGTGCCTTGCAAATCACTCAATTCATGTTTGCTAGCCAAACGTGCTCCTCCTAAATGTTTCGTACATCATGCATTAGTGGTGATTATCAAGACTGTGTTGTGTCTCAGCTTTTTATGGTCATCAATTGCACTCTTCTTGTGTTGCTCACTCATTCTTGTAACTCAAAAGTACGTCGTTGTCATCCAAGCCTAGCACTTGGAGCAGGCCAAATCAAATGGCTCGTCCCCGTGCCACTCGAGAAACTTCCACAAGGCTTTCATGACATGTCGCAATCAAAGTCCTTCCACAACCTGTAGCGACATTTCTGCAACGACACGGGTCCCGATACCAAAGGTATGACTTACGCTTCTAATCTATATAATAAAACCACCACTCGGAAAGCGCTATTCCCTTCCCACATCCCTCAGAATGTGGCGAACGATCATCGATTACAACCAAGATGCGATGAATCTCGATCGCAAGCCTCACGCTCAGGGAGAGTGCTACCACTCATCATTGTGGTTACGTCTACTCCAGCTTTGAACTAGAGAGAGTTGAAGACATACTACAGAAATGATCCTGTGAAGTATGATCTTGCTTGCAAGCTATCACCGCTCGCTACTTATGCCACGAGACCGTCAACACGCCCTACGAGAATACGACACACTCTTCACATTTCGCGATTTACAAGCTAGGACATTCTGCAAAGAACCTACTTCTACTCTTACTTGGCCGCCATGATCTCACTCAGCTATTTTCTGCGCTACCAGTGCTTCTTGCGTTCCGAAATCAGAGACCATTGCCTCAGGCGAGACTGTATGTAAACACCGCTTGCACCTCCGGCCGCTAGATGGCGGCCTGGGGCACATACAGTAGCATTCTATGGCGCAAGCAGACATGCCAAATAGCCACTGAAAGAGAAACACACAAGAGGGCATTCATAGGACTCTTGTGCTTTCTTTAAAACCGCCTCTCTCTTCGAAAATTTTCGCACCGCACTAGCTCATTCACCTCACTCTAACAGTGCGAACTCTTGTCGATATTTGGCCTCTCTCATGCATACTTCCTCTTTCGTTTCACTTTGCGTCTTACTTGATACCCGCCCTTAGAGCTGCTGATATACAATACTCGCAACCAATGTGTTTCTCTCTGTATCTCTTTTCGCCTATCACGAGTATTGCTTTTCCTCACATGGCAATTATGAAAACACCCACAGCTGAACAAACACTTCCATTCAGGGCCACGTCCATACTATCAATCATACACCAGTAATTTCGCAGCTACTTGCTCCACTAATACATTTCTTATGTCTACTGTTCAACAGATGAAGAAGCAAAGTATACAACAAGTCTCTATGAACATCACTGTCAGGACATTTTACAGACCTACGCATACCATGCCAATCTGTATGCTTCAACTATGATGGCCCATGTGCTATGAATAAAGAAATTTCTCATAAAATAACAAATAATTTTACAACTATACAACTACTCCGACAAGCTCCTTACTAAAATGCTACATGTTTAGCAACCCCCCCCCATCATCTCAGAATAATCTCAAGCAGTGCTTTCATCCCATGAGCACTTCTTTGCAAACAAAACCACAAACTACTTTTTATACTAGCTTCCTTGTCACAGTGAACACGAAACTAATGCTAGTGCCTCAGTTTACTAAAAAGCTTTTTCCGCTTGCAACATATAAACTACCAACTTGAACCTCTGGGATTTTCAAACACACACACATACAGAAAACTTAATTCCACAGAAATTTAGGAGTAACAGTGGTTACCTCACATTTTCATACATACTCAAATAGCTACTTCTGTGCACTTCACACAATGTTCTCATCGTGTTCCACCAGAGAGCACAGTTATCACTATGCATGGATTCTGGTAAAAGAGCATTAAATAAAAACAAACAGCCTGATCAAAGTGATTATCTGCACATCCTCTGCCAATATCATGTCACTCTATACCCGAGGGAAACTAGAATGCAGGGAAAGGAGCTTTGTTGTGAGCACTGTGTTGGTATTTCATCATTTACTGACCAAAGTCTTCTCAAGCCAAGTATGCACCAGCTCTGTGTATGGCTGGCTCAATCAAGAGCCCCTATCAATTTTACTTAAAAGACAAGCAGCATCAACAACTCACAGGAGGCACTGAACATTTTTACCATTATCTGCACCACCTTCCACTGATTTACTGAAGAAGAAACTGCAAAGTCTGGCCAATTTTGTACACAAGTAATCTTGAAAACATTGGAGTCAACAGCAGATTCATAGTTTCCAAGACTGTAGCTAGGAACAACCCTTCAATTTCAAGATTTATCTCTCACTCAGACACACCATACCCAAACTACACCTAGCAGGAAATTGCTACTTACTTCATTTCTAGCTATTTATGTCATATTCAACAACTGTCTCTTTCTCACCTAAATCTTCTACACAACTGAGTACACTGTTATGAACAAACACATTATGGCAACAAGCCAGTGCCACTAATATCCACTCTATTGAAAACCATTTAAATACTCATCCTGCCCAACTAACCACCATCTTCAGCCCAAAGCTCACTCACATCATACCTACAAATCACAAACTTCTGTGGTAAAAATAATTTTGGGTTTCAAAACATAATCTGCTAATCACATACCAGTATTTCTTACAAAGCCTATCATTCATCATTCACTTCCAAATATCAGTTTATATGCTGTTGTGCAACTGCAGTGCAAGTAAACACTCTCAAATCATCTAGAACTGAGGTACGGAAAGGGTTCACCAAGAGATTCCAGGTAGTCCTGTAGCTCTCTCTCTTTACACAATCGTCTAACACACTGCACGCCATTGCAGGGCAAATGTACTTGTTTCATTATACTACGACACGGCCTATTACAATTTCAGATTTTAAAAAAACAAATACTGCCTGATCCAACGTCATCCGCTACTCCACGCCCTTCATTCACACAACACAATCTACCTCTTGCAACTTACATTACGTTTTCACTTGTGATTATGGCTCAGCAATAGCCGAGCACTACGAAAAATACCTTATAGACTCATTTAATGTTCCCCTCCACGGAAATCTTTAGTAAAAGGCGAAAGATTTATTCGTTTTGAAGGGAAACCAGAGTGCCGATCAACGCCCTCACTTCAATACTTATGGCTGCTTCTCTATTACTTCTCCGCGAGAACGCGGAAAATTCTTTCCGTCTTGTCTACTTCTCTACCGTCAACAGACTTCCAGTGTCATGCAAGCACACACCCCAAACTAACTGTCAACGCTGAAACACGTGTCTGCCAAATGTCGTCGCTATTACTCTTTAGTTAACTATTTTCATCATTTCTGTCACCATTCAAGCTGCTTCATTACCTCACCTGCCGACAGATGGCAGCACGCCTAATTCCTGTCGGCGACTCACCGTCCGACATACAACGTCCGACACACAACTGCCCGCACTGCTCTGCATCTAACACTAATCTCTCTCCTCCCCACCACACTCGTTCACTGAAAAAACTGACAACTAGACAGTTCTTTGTACGCAAAACTAGGCCACATCAGACGCAACGTGTATGTAGATGTATGGTGCAAGGGAAATATCCCCCTGCTCCCACACATCTAATTAATACTAGTTGACAACAGAAATTAAATTTCTGTCGATAGTATTTGAACCAGTCTTATTCATTTGCCAATTTCATGCATTCCTTCTTGCAGATAACAGTGCCTTGCAAATCACTCAATTCATGTTTGCTAGCCAAACGTGCTCCTCCTAAATGTTTCGTACATCATGCATTAGTGGTGATTATCAAGACTGTGTTGTGTCTCAGCTTTTTATGGTCATCAATTGCACTCTTCTTGTGTTGCTCACTCATTCTTGTAACTCAAAAGTACGTCGTTGTCATCCAAGCCTAGCACTTGGAGCAGGCCAAATCAAATGGCTCGTCCCCGTGCCACTCGAGAAACTTCCACAAGGCTTTCATGACATGTCGCAATCAAAGTCCTTCCACAACCTGTAGCGACATTTCTGCAACGACGCGGGTCCCGATACCAAAGGTATGACTTACGCTTCTAATCTATATAATAAAACCACCACTCGGAAAGTGCTATTCCCTTCCCACATCCCTCAGAATGTGGCGAACGATCATCGATTACAACCAAGATGCGATGAATCTCGATCGCAAGCCTCACGCTCAGGGAGAGTGCTACCACTCATCATTGTGGTTACGTCTACTCCAGCTTTGAACTAGAGAGAGTTGAAGACATACTACAGAAATGATCCTGTGAAGTATGATCTTGCTTGCAAGCTATCACCGCTCGCTACTTATGCCACGAGACCGTCAACACGCCCTACGAGAATACGACACACTCTTCACATTTCGCGATTTACAAGCTAGGACATTCTGCAAAGAACCTACTTCTACTCTTACTTGGCCGCCATGATCTCACTCAGCTATTTTCTGCGCTACCAGTGCTTCTTGCGTTCCGAAATCAGAGACCATTGCCTCAGGCGAGACTGTATGTAAACACCGCTTGCACCTCCGGCCGCTAGATGGCGGCCTGGGGCACATACAGTAGCATTCTATGGCGCAAGCAGACATGCCAAATAGCCACTGAAAGAGAAACACACAAGAGGGCATTCATAGGACTCTTGTGCTTTCTTTAAAACCGCCTCTCTCTTCGAAAATTTTCGCACCGCACTAGCTCATTCACCTCACTCTAACAGTGCGAACTCTTGTCGATATTTGGCCTCTCTCATGCATACTTCCTCTTTCGTTTCACTTTGCGTCTTACTTGATACCCGCCCTTAGAGCTGCTGATATACAATACTCGCAACCAATGTGTTTCTCTCTGTATCTCTTTTCGCCTATCACGAGTATTGCTTTTCCTCACATGGCAATTATGAAAACACCCACAGCTGCACAAACACTTCCATTCAGGGCCACGTCCATACTATCAATCATACACCAGTAATTTCACAGCTACTTGCTCCACTAATACATTTCTTATGTCTACTGTTCAACAGATGAAGAAGCAAAGTATACAACAAGTCTCTATGAACATCACTGTCAGGACATTTTACAGACCTACGCATACCATGCCAATCTGTATGCTTCAACTATGATGGCCCATGTGCTATGAATAAAGAAATTTCTCATAAAATAACAAATAATTTTACAACTATACAACTACTCCGACAAGCTCCTTACTAAAATGCTACATGTTTAGCAACCCCCCCATCATCTCAGAATAATCTCAAGCAGTGCTTTCATCCCATGCGCACTTCTTTGCAAACAAAACCACAAACTACTTTTTATACTAGCTTCCTTGTCACAGTGAACACGAAACTAATGCTAGTGCCTCAGTTTACTAAAAAGCTTTTTCCGCTTGCAACATATAAACTACCAACTTGAACCTCAGGGATTTTCGAACACACACACACACACATACAGAAAACTTAATTCCACAGAAATTTAGGAGTAACAGTGGTTACCTCACATTTTCATACATACTCAAATAGCTACTTCTGTGCACTTCACACAATGTTCTCATCGTGTTCCACCAGAGAGCACAGTTATCACTATGCATGGATTCTGGTAAAAGAGCATTAAATAAAAACAAACAGCCTGATCAAAGTGATTATCTGCACATCCTCTGCCAATATCATGTCACTCTATACCCGAGGGAAACTAGAATGCAGGGAAAGGAGCTTTGTTGTGAGCACTGTGTTGGTATTTCATCATTTACTAACCAAAGTCTTCTCAAGCCAAGTATGCACCAGCTCTGTGTATGGCTGGCTCAATCAAGAGCCCCTATCAATTTTACTTAAAAGACAAGCAGCATCAACAACTCACAGGAGGCACTGAACATTTTTACCATTATCTGCACCACCTTCCACTGATTTACTGAAGAAGAAACTGCAAAGTCTGGCCAATTTTGTACACAAGTAATCTTGAAAACATTGGAGTCAACAGCAGATTCATAGTTTCCAAGACTGTAGCTAGGAACAACCCTTCAATTTCAAGATTTATCTCTCACTCAGACACACCATACCCAAACTACACCTAGCAGGAAATTGCTACTTACTTCATTTCTAGCTATTTATGTCATATTCAACAACTGTCTCTTTCTCACCTAAATCTTCTACACAACTGAGTACACTGTTATGAACAAACACATTATGGCAACAAGCCAGTGCCACTAATATCCACTCTATTGAAAACCATTTAAATACTCATCCTGCCCAACTAACCACCATCTTCAGCCCAAAGCTCACTCACATCATACCTACAAATCACAAACTTCTGTGGTAAAAATAATTTTGGGTTTCAAAACATAATCTGCTAATCACATACCAGTATTTCTTACAAAGCCTATCATTCATCATTCACTTCCAAATATCAGTTTATATGCTGTTGTGCAACTGCAGTGCAAGTAAACACTCTCAAATCATCTAGAACTGAGGTACGGAAAGGGTTCACCAAGAGATTCCAGGTAGTCCTGTAGCTCTCTCTCTTTACACAATCGTCTAACACACTGCACGCCATTGCAGGGCAAATGTACTTGTTTCATTATACTACGACACGGCCTATTACAATTTCAGATTTTAAAAAAACAAATACTGCCTGATCCAACGTCATCCGCTACTCCACGCCCTTCATTCACACAACACAATCTACCTCTTGCAACTTACATTACGTTTTCACTTGTGATTATGGCTCAGCAATAGCCGAGCACTACGAAAAATACCTTATAGACTCATTTAATGTTCCCCTCCACGGAAATCTTTAGTAAAAGGCGAAAGATTTATTCGTTTTGAAGGGAAACCAGAGTGCCGATCAACGCCCTCACTTCAATACTTATGGCTGCTTCTCTATTACTTCTCCGCGAGAACGCGGAAAATTCTTTCCGTCTTGTCTACTTCTCTACCGTCAACAGACTTCCAGTGTCATGCAAGCACACACCCCAAACTAACTGTCAACGCTGAAACACGTGTCTGCCAAATGTCGTCGCTATTACTCTTTAGTTAACTATTTTCATCATTTCTGTCACCATTCAAGCTGCTTCATTACCTCACCTGCCGACAGATGGCAGCACGCCTAATTCCTGTCGGCGACTCACCGTCCGACATACAACGTCCGACACACAACTGCCCGCACTGCTCTGCATCTAACACTAATCTCTCTCCTCCCCACCACACTCGTTCACTGAAAAAACTGACAACTAGACAGTTCTTTGTACGCAAAACTAGGCCACATCAGACGCAACGTGTATGTAGATGTATGGTGCAAGGGAAATATCCCCCTGCTCCCACACATCTAATTAATACTAGTTGACAACAGAAATTAAATTTCTGTCGATAGTATTTGAACCAGTCTTATTCATTTGCCAATTTCATGCATTCCTTCTTGCAGATAACAGTGCCTTGCAAATCACTCAATTCATGTTTGCTAGCCAAACGTGCTCCTCCTAAATGTTTCGTACATCATGCATTAGTGGTGATTATCAAGACTGTGTTGTGTCTCAGCTTTTTATGGTCATCAATTGCACTCTTCTTGTGTTGCTCACTCATTCTTGTAACTCAAAAGTACGTCGTTGTCATCCAAGCCTAGCACTTGGAGCAGGCCAAATCAAATGGCTCGTCCCCGTGCCACTCGAGAAACTTCCACAAGGCTTTCATGACATGTCGCAATCAAAGTCCATCCACAACCTGTAGCGACATTTCTGCAACGACGCGGGTCCCGATACCAAAGGTATGACTTACGCTTCTAATCTATATAATAAAACCACCACTCGGAAAGCGCTATTCCCTTCCCACATCCCTCAGAATGTGGCGAACGATCATCGATTACAACCAAGATGCGATGAATCTCGATCGCAAGCCTCACGCTCAGGGAGAGTGCTACCACTCATCATTGTGGTTACGTCTACTCCAGCTTTGAACTAGAGAGAGTTGAAGACATACTACAGAAATGATCCTGTGAAGTATGATCTTGCTTGCAAGCTATCACCGCTCGCTACTTATGCCACGAGACCGTCAACACGCCCTACGAGAATACGACACACTCTTCACATTTCGCGATTTACAAGCTAGGACATTCTGCAAAGAACCTACTTCTACTCTTACTTGGCCGCCATGATCTCACTCAGCTATTTTCTGCGCTACCAGTGCTTCTTGCGTTCCGAAATCAGAGACCATTGCCTCAGGCGAGACTGTATGTAAACACCGCTTGCACCTCCGGCCGCTAGATGGCGGCCTGGGGCACATACAGTAGCATTCTATGGCGCAAGCAGACATGCCAAATAGCCACTGAAAGAGAAACACACAAGAGGGCATTCATAGGACTCTTGTGCTTTCTTTAAAACCGCCTCTCTCTTCGAAAATTTTCGCACCGCACTAGCTCATTCACCTCACTCTAACAGTGCGAACTCTTGTCGATATTTGGCCTCTCTCATGCATACTTCCTCTTTCGTTTCACTTTGCGTCTTACTTGATACCCGCCCTTAGAGCTGCTGATATACAATACTCGCAACCAATGTGTTTCTCTCTGTATCTCTTTTCGCCTATCACGAGTATTGCTTTTCCTCACATGGCAATTATGAAAACACCCACAGCTGAACAAACACTTCCATTCAGGGCCACGTCCATACTATCAATCATACACCAGTAATTTCGCAGCTACTTGCTCCACTAATACATTTCTTATGTCTACTGTTCAACAGATGAAGAAGCAAAGTATACAACAAGTCTCTATGAACATCACTGTCAGGACATTTTACAGACCTACGCATACCATGCCAATCTGTATGCTTCAACTATGATGGCCCATGTGCTATGAATAAAGAAATTTCTCATAAAATAACAAATAATTTTACAACTATACAACTACTCCGACAAGCTCCTTACTAAAATGCTACATGTTTAGCAACCCCCCCATCATCTCAGAATAATCTCAAGCAGTGCTTTCATCCCATGAGCACTTCTTTGCAAACAAAACCACAAACTACTTTTTATACTAGCTTCCTTGTCACAGTGAACACGAAACTAATGCTAGTGCCTCAGTTTACTAAAAAGCTTTTTTCGCTTGCAACATATAAACTACCAACTTGAACCTCTGGGATTTTCAAACACACACACATACAGAAAACTTAATTCCACAGAAATTTAGGAGTAACAGTGGTTACCTCACATTTTCATACATACTCAAATAGCTACTTCTGTGCACTTCACACAATGTTCTCATCGTGTTCCACCAGAGAGCACAGTTATCACTATGCATGGATTCTGGTAAAAGAGCATTAAATAAAAACAAACAGCCTGATCAAAGTGATTATCTGCACATCCTCTGCCAATATCATGTCACTCTATACCCGAGGGAAACTAGAATGCAGGGAAAGGAGCTTTGTTGTGAGCACTGTGTTGGTATTTCATCATTTACTAACCAAAGTCTTCTCAAGCCAAGTATGCACCAGCTCTGTGTATGGCTGGCTCAATCAAGAGCCCCTATCAATTTTACTTAAAAGACAAGCAGCATCAACAACTCACAGGAGGCACTGAACATTTTTACCATTATCTGCACCACCTTCCACTGATTTACTGAAGAAGAAACTGCAAAGTCTGGCCAATTTTGTACACAAGTAATCTTGAAAACATTGGAGTCAACAGCAGATTCATAGTTTCCAAGACTGTAGCTAGGAACAACCCTTCAATTTCAACATTTATCTCTCACTCAGACACACCATACCCAAACTACACCTAGCAGGAAATTGCTACTTACTTCATTTCTAGCTATTTATGTCATATTCAACAACTGTCTCTTTCTCACCTAAATCTTCTACACAACTGAGTACACTGTTATGAACAAACACATTATGGCAACAAGCCAGTGCCACTAATATCCACTCTATTGAAAACCATTTAAATACTCATCCTGCCCAACTAACCACCATCTTCAGCCCAAAGCTCACTCACATCATACCTACAAATCACAAACTTCTGTGGTAAAAATAATTTTGGGTTTCAAAACATAATCTGCTAATCACATACCAGTATTTCTTACAAAGCCTATCATTCATCATTCACTTCCAAATATCAGTTTATATGCTGTTGTGCAACTGCAGTGCAAGTAAACACTCTCAAATCATCTAGAACTGAGGTACGGAAAGGGTTCACCAAGAGATTCCAGGTAGTCCTGTAGCTCTCTCTCTTTACACAATCGTCTAACACACTGCACGCCATTGCAGGGCAAATGTACTTGTTTCATTATACTACGACACGGCCTATTACAATTTCAGATTTAAAAAAAACAAATACTGCCTGATCCAACGTCATCCGCTACTCCACGCCCTTCATTCACACAACACAATCTACCTCTTGCAACTTACATTACGTTTTCACTTGTGATTATGGCTCAGCAATAGCCGAGCACTACGAAAAATACCTTATAGACTCATTTAATGTTCCCCTCCACGGAAATCTTTAGTAAAAGGCGAAAGATTTATTCGTTTTGAAGGGAAACCAGAGTGCCGATCAACGCCTTTACTTCAATACTTATGGCTGCTTCTCTATTACTTCTCCGCGAAAACGCGGAAAATTCTTTCCGTCTTGTCTACTTCTCTACCGTCAACAGACTTCCAGTGTCATGCAAGCACACACCCCAAACTAACTGTCAACGCTGAAACACGTGTCTGCCAAATGTCGTCGCTATTACTCTTTAGTTAACTATTTTCATCATTTCTGTCACCATTCAAGCTGCTTCATTACCTCACCTGCCGACAGATGGCAGCACGCCTAATTCCTGTCGGCGACTCACCGTCCGACATACAACGTCCGACACACAACTGCCCGCACTGCTCTGCATCTAACACTAATCTCTCTCCTCCCCACCACACTCGTTCACTGAAAAAACTGACAACTAGACAGTTCTTTGTACGCAAAACTAGGCCACATCAGACGCAACGTGTATGTAGATGTATGGTGCAAGGGAAATATCCCCCTGCTCCCACACATCTAATTAATACTAGTTGACAACAGAAATTAAATTTCTGTCGATAGTATTTGAACCAGTCTTATTCATTTGCCAATTTCATGCATTCCTTCTTGCAGATAACAGTGCCTTGCAAATCACTCAATTCATGTTTGCTAGCCAAACGTGCTCCTCCTAAATGTTTCGTACATCATGCATTAGTGGTGATTATCAAGACTGTGTTGTGTCTCAGCTTTTTATGGTCATCAATTGCACTCTTCTTGTGTTGCTCACTCATTCTTGTAACTCAAAAGTACGTCGTTGTCATCCAAGCCTAGCACTTGGAGCAGGCCAAATCAAATGGCTCGTCCCCGTGCCACTCGAGAAACTTCCACAAGGCTTTCATGACATGTCGCAATCAAAGTCCTTCCACAACCTGTAGCGACATTTCTGCAACGACACGGGTCCCGATACCAAAGGTATGACTTACGCTTCTAATCTATATAATAAAACCACCACTCGGAAAGCGCTATTCCCTTCCCACATCCCTCAGAATGTGGCGAACGATCATCGATTACAACCAAGATGCGATGAATCTCGATCGCAAGCCTCACGCTCAGGGAGAGTGCTACCACTCATCATTGTGGTTACGTCTACTCCAGCTTTGAACTAGAGAGAGTTGAAGACATACTACAGAAATGATCCTGTGAAGTATGATCTTGCTTGCAAGCTATCACCGCTCGCTACTTATGCCACGAGACCGTCAACACGCCCTACGAGAATACGACACACTCTTCACATTTCGCGATTTACAAGCTAGGACATTCTGCAAAGAACCTACTTCTACTCTTACTTGGCCGCCATGATCTCACTCAGCTATTTTCTGCGCTACCAGTGCTTCTTGCGTTCCGAAATCAGAGACCATTGCCTCAGGCGAGACTATGTAAACACCGCTTGCACCTCCGGCCGCTAGATGGCGGCCTGGGGCACATACAGTAGCATTCTATGGCGCAAGCAGACATGCCAAATAGCCACTGAAAGAGAAACACACAAGAGGGCATTCATAGGACTCTTGTGCTTTCTTTAAAACCGCCTCTCTCTTCGAAAATTTTCGCACCGCACTAGCTCATTCACCTCACTCTAACAGTGCGAACTCTTGTCGATATTTGGCCTCTCTCATGCATACTTCCTCTTTCGTTTCACTTTGCGTCTTACTTGATACCCGCCCTTAGAGCTGCTGATATACAATACTCGCAACCAATGTGTTTCTCTCTGTATCTCTTTTCGCCTATCACGAGTATTGCTTTTCCTCACATGGCAATTATGAAAACACCCACAGCTGAACAAACACTTCCATTCAGGGCCACGTCCATACTATCAATCATACACCAGTAATTTCGCAGCTACTTGCTCCACTAATACATTTCTTATGTCTACTGTTCAACAGATGAAGAAGCAAAGTATACAACAAGTCTCTATGAACATCACTGTCAGGACATTTTACAGACCTACGCATACCATGCCAATCTGTATGCTTCAACTATGATGGCCCATGTGCTATGAATAAAGAAATTTCTCATAAAATAACAAATAATTTTACAACTATACAACTACTCCGACAAGCTCCTTACTAAAATGCTACATGTTTAGCAACCCCCCCATCATCTCAGAATAATCTCAAGCAGTGCTTTCATCCCATGAGCACTTCTTTGCAAACAAAACCACAAACTACTTTTTATACTAGCTTCCTTGTCACAGTGAACACGAAACTAATGCTAGTGCCTCAGTTTACTAAAAAGCTTTTTTCGCTTGCAACATATAAACTACCAACTTGAACCTCTGGGATTTTCAAACACACACACATACAGAAAACTTAATTCCACAGAAATTTAGGAGTAACAGTGGTTACCTCACATTTTCATACATACTCAAATAGCTACTTCTGTGCACTTCACACAATGTTCTCATCGTGTTCCACCAGAGAGCACAGTTATCACTATGCATGGATTCTGGTAAAAGAGCATTAAATAAAAACAAACAGCCTGATCAAAGTGATTATCTGCACATCCTCTGCCAATATCATGTCACTCTATACCCGAGGGAAACTAGAATGCAGGGAAAGGAGCTTTGTTGTGAGCACTGTGTTGGTATTTCATCATTTACTAACCAAAGTCTTCTCAAGCCAAGTATGCACCAGCTCTGTGTATGGCTGGCTCAATCAAGAGCCCCTATCAATTTTACTTAAAAGACAAGCAGCATCAACAACTCACAGGAGGCACTGAACATTTTTACCATTATCTGCACCACCTTCCACTGATTTACTGAAGAAGAAACTGCAAAGTCTGGCCAATTTTGTACACAAGTAATCTTGAAAACATTGGAGTCAACAGCAGATTCATAGTTTCCAAGACTGTAGCTAGGAACAACCCTTCAATTTCAAGATTTATCTCTCACTCAGACACACCATACCCAAACTACACCTAGCAGGAAATTGCTACTTACTTCATTTCTAGCTATTTATGTCATATTCAACAACTGTCTCTTTCTCACCTAAATCTTCTACACAACTGAGTACACTGTTATGAACAAACACATTATGGCAACAAGCCAGTGCCACTAATATCCACTCTATTGAAAACCATTTAAATACTCATCCTGCCCAACTAACCACCATCTTCAGCCCAAAGCTCACTCACATCATACCTACAAATCACAAACTTCTGTGGTAAAAATAATTTTGGGTTTCAAAACATAATCTGCTAATCACATACCAGTATTTCTTACAAAGCCTATCATTCATCATTCACTTCCAAATATCAGTTTATATGCTGTTGTGCAACTGCAGTGCAAGTAAACACTCTCAAATCATCTAGAACTGAGGTACAGAAAGGGTTCACCAAGAGATTCCAGGTAGTCCTGTAGCTCTCTCTCTTTACACAATCGTCTAACACACTGCACGCCATTGCAGGGCAAATGTACTTGTTTCATTATACTACGACACGGCCTATTACAATTTCAGATTTTAAAAAAACAAATACTGCCTGATCCAACGTCATCCGCTACTCCACGCCCTTCATTCACACAACACAATCTACCTCTTGCAACTTACATTACGTTTTCACTTGTGATTATGGCTCAGCAATAGCCGAGCACTACGAAAAATACCTTATAGACTCATTTAATATTCCCCTCCACGGAAATCTTTAGTAAAAGGCGAAAGATTTATTCGTTTTGAAGGGAAACCAGAGTGCCGATCAACGCCCTCACTTCAATACTTATGGCTGCTTCTCTATTACTTCTCCGCGAGAACGCGGAAAATTCTTTCCGTCTTGTCTACTTCTCTACCGTCAACAGACTTCCAGTGTCATGCAAGCACACACCCCAAACTAACTGTCAACGCTGAAACACGTGTCTGCCAAATGTCGTCGCTATTACTCTTTAGTTAACTATTTTCATCATTTCTGTCACCATTCAAGCTGCTTCATTACCTCACCTGCCGACAGATGGCAGCACGCCTAATTCCTGTCGGCGACTCACCGTCCGACATACAACGTCCGACACACAACTGCCCGCACTGCTCTGCATCTAACACTAATCTCTCTCCTCCCCACCACACTCGTTCACTGAAAAAACTGACAACTAGACAGTTCTTTGTACGCAAAACTAGGCCACATCAGACGCAACGTGTATGTAGATGTATGGTGCAAGGGAAATATCCCCCTGCTCCCACACATCTAATTAATACTAGTTGACAACAGAAATTAAATTTCTGTCGATAGTATTTGAACCAGTCTTATTCATTTGCCAATTTCATGCATTCCTTCTTGCAGATAACAGTGCCTTGCAAATCACTCAATTCATGTTTGCTAGCCAAACGTGCTCCTCCTAAATGTTTCGTACATCATGCATTAGTGGTGATTATCAAGACTGTGTTGTGTCTCAGCTTTTTATGGTCATCAATTGCACTCTTCTTGTGTTGCTCACTCATTCTTGTAACTCAAAAGTACGTCGTTGTCATCCAAGCCTAGCACTTGGAGCAGGCCAAATCAAATGGCTCGTCCCCGTGCCACTCGAGAAACTTCCACAAGGCTTTCATGACATGTCGCAATCAAAGTCCTTCCACAACCTGTAGCGACATTTCTGCAACGACGCGGGTCCCGATACCAAAGGTATGACTTACGCTTCTAATCTATATAATAAAACCACCACTCGGAAAGCGCTATTCCCTTCCCACATCCCTCAGAATGTGGTGAACGATCATCGATTACAACCAAGATGCGATGAATCTCGATCGCAAGCCTCACGCTCAGGGAGAGTGCTACCACTCATCATTGTGGTTACGTCTACTCCAGCTTTGAACTAGAGAGAGTTGAAGACATACTACAGAAATGATCCTGTGAAGTATGATCTTGCTTGCAAGCTATCACCGCTCGCTACTTATGCCACGAGACCGTCAACACGCCCTACGAGAATACGACACACTCTTCACATTTCGCGATTTACAAGCTAGGACATTCTGCAAAGAACCTACTTCTACTCTTACTTGGCCGCCATGATCTCACTCAGCTATTTTCTGCGCTACCAGTGCTTCTTGCGTTCCGAAATCAGAGACCATTGCCTCAGGCGAGACTGTATGTAAACACCGCTTGCACCTCCGGCCGCTAGATGGCGGCCTGGGGCACATACAGTAGCATTCTATGGCGCAAGCAGACATGCCAAATAGCCACTGAAAGAGAAACACACAAGAGGGCATTCATAGGACTCTTGTGCTTTCTTTAAAACCGCCTCTCTCTTCGAAAATTTTCGCACCGCACTAGCTCATTCACCTCACTCTAACAGTGCGAACTCTTGTCGATATTTGGCCTCTCTCATGCATACTTCCTCTTTCGTTTCACTTTGCGTCTTACTTGATACCCGCCCTTAGAGCTGCTGATATACAATACTCGCAACCAATGTGTTTCTCTCTGTATCTCTTTTCGCCTATCACGAGTATTGCTTTTCCTCACATGGCAATTATGAAAACACCCACAGCTGAACAAACACTTCCATTCAGCGCCACGTCCATACTATCAATCATACACCAGTAATTTCACAGCTACTTGCTCCACTAATACATTTCTTATGTCTACTGTTCAACAGATGAAGAAGCAAAGTATACAACAAGTCTCTATGAACATCACTGTCAGGACATTTTACAGACCTACGCATACCATGCCAATCTGTATGCTTCAACTATGATGGCCCATGTGCTATGAATAAAGAAATTTCTCATAAAATAACAAATAATTTTACAACTATACAACTACTCCGACAAGCTCCTTACTAAAATGCTACATGTTTAGCAACCCCCCCATCATCTCAGAATAATCTCAAGCAGTGCTTTCATCCCATGAGCACTTCTTTGCAAACAAAACCACAAACTACTTTTTATACTAGCTTCCTTGTCACAGTGAACACGAAACTAATGCTAGTGCCTCAGTTTACTAAAAAGCTTTTTTCGCTTGCAACATATAAACTACCAACTTGAACCTCTGGGATTTTCAAACACACACACATACAGAAAACTTAATTCCACAGAAATTTAGGAGTAACAGTGGTTACCTCACATTTTCATACATACTCAAATAGCTACTTCTGTGCACTTCACACAATGTTCTCATCGTGTTCCACCAGAGAGCACAGTTATCACTATGCATGGATTCTGGTAAAAGAGCATTAAATAAAAACAAACAGCCTGATCAAAGTGATTATCTGCACATCCTCTGCCAATATCATGTCACTCTATACCCGAGGGAAACTAGAATGCAGGGAAAGGAGCTTTGTTGTGAGCACTGTGTTGGTATTTCATCATTTACTGACCAAAGTCTTCTCAAGCCAAGTATGCACCAGCTCTGTGTATGGCTGGCTCAATCAAGAGCCCCTATCAATTTTACTTAAAAGACAAGCAGCATCAACAACTCACAGGAGGCACTGAACATTTTTACCATTATCTGCACCACCTTCCACTGATTTACTGAAGAAGAAACTGCAAAGTCTGGCCAATTTTGTACACAAGTAATCTTGAAAACATTGGAGTCAACAGCAGATTCATAGTTTCCAAGACTGTGGCTAGGAACAACCCTTCAATTTCAAGATTTATCTCTCACTCAGACACACCATACCCAAACTACACCTAGCAGGAAATTGCTACTTACTTCATTTCTAGCTATTTATGTCATATTCAACAACTGTCTCTTTCTCACCTAAATCTTCTACACAACTGAGTACACTGTTATGAACAAACACATTATGGCAACAAGCCAGTGCCACTAATATCCACTCTATTGAAAACCATTTAAATACTCATCCTGCCCAACTAACCACCATCTTCAGCCCAAAGCTCACTCACATCATACCTACAAATCACAAACTTCTGTGGTAAAAATAATTTTGGGTTTCAAAACATAATCTGCTAATCACATACCAGTATTTCTTACAAAGCCTATCATTCATCATTCACTTCCAAATATCAGTTTATATGCTGTTGTGCAACTGCAGTGCAAGTAAACACTCTCAAATCATCTAGAACTGAGGTACGGAAAGGGTTCACCAAGAGATTCCAGGTAGTCCTGTAGCTCTCTCTCTTTACACAATCGTCTAACACACTGCACGCCATTGCAGGGCAAATGTACTTGTTTCATTATACTACGACACGGCCTATTACAATTTCAGATTTAAAAAAAACAAATACTGCCTGATCCAACGTCATCCGCTACTCCACGCCCTTCATTCACACAACACAATCTACCTCTTGCAACTTACATTACGTTTTCACTTGTGATTATGGCTCAGCAATAGCCGAGCACTACGAAAAATACCTTATAGACTCATTTAATGTTCCCCTCCACGGAAATCTTTAGTAAAAGGCGAAAGATTTATTCGTTTTGAAGGGAAACCAGAGTGCCGATCAACGCCCTCACTTCAATACTTATGGCTGCTTCTCTATTACTTCTCCGCGAGAACGCGGAAAATTCTTTCCGTCTTGTCTACTTCTCTACCGTCAACAGACTTCCAGTGTCATGCAAGCACACACCCCAAACTAACTGTCAACGCTGAAACACGTGTCTGCCAAATGTCGTCGCTATTACTCTTTAGTTAACTATTTTCATCATTTCTGTCACCATTCAAGCTGCTTCATTACCTCACCTGCCGACAGATGGCAGCACGCCTAATTCCTGTCGGCGACTCACCGTCCGACATACAACGTCCGACACACAACTGCCCGCACTGCTCTGCATCTAACACTAATCTCTCTCCTCCCCACCACACTCGTTCACTGAAAAAACTGACAACTAGACAGTTCTTTGTACGCAAAACTAGGCCACATCAGACGCAACGTGTATGTAGATGTATGGTGCAAGGGAAATATCCCCCTGCTCCCACACATCTAATTAATACTAGTTGACAACAGAAATTAAATTTCTGTCGATAGTATTTGAACCAGTCTTATTCATTTGCCAATTTCATGCATTCCTTCTTGCAGATAACAGTGCCTTGCAAATCACTCAATTCATGTTTGCTAGCCAAACGTGCTCCTCCTAAATGTTTCGTACATCATGCATTAGTGGTGATTATCAAGACTGTGTTGTGTCTCAGCTTTTTATGGTCATCAATTGCACTCTTCTTGTGTTGCTCACTCATTCTTGTAACTCAAAAGTACGTCGTTGTCATCCAAGCCTAGCACTTGGAGCAGGCCAAATCAAATGGCTCGTCCCCGTGCCACTCGAGAAACTTCCACAAGGCTTTCATGACATGTCGCAATCAAAGTCCTTCCACAACCTGTAGCGACATTTCTGCAACGACGCGGGTCCCGATACCAAAGGTATGACTTACGCTTCTAATCTATATAATAAAACCACCACTCGGAAAGCGCTATTCCCTTCCCACATCCCTCAGAATGTGGTGAACGATCATCGATTACAACCAAGATGCGATGAATCTCGATCGCAAGCCTCACGCTCAGGGAGAGTGCTACCACTCATCATTGTGGTTACGTCTACTCCAGCTTTGAACTAGAGAGAGTTGAAGACATACTACAGAAATGATCCTGTGAAGTATGATCTTGCTTGCAAGCTATCACCGCTCGCTACTTATGCCACGAGACCGTCAACACGCCCTACGAGAATACGACACACTCTTCACATTTCGCGATTTACAAGCTAGGACATTCTGCAAAGAACCTACTTCTACTCTTACTTGGCCGCCATGATCTCACTCAGCTATTTTCTGCGCTACCAGTGCTTCTTGCGTTCCGAAATCAGAGACCATTGCCTCAGGCGAGACTGTATGTAAACACCGCTTGCACCTCCGGCCGCTAGATGGCGGCCTGGGGCACATACAGTAGCATTCTATGGCGCAAGCAGACATGCCAAATAGCCACTGAAAGAGAAACACACAAGAGGGCATTCATAGGACTCTTGTGCTTTCTTTAAAACCGCCTCTCTCTTCGAAAATTTTCGCACCGCACTAGCTCATTCACCTCACTCTAACAGTGCGAACTCTTGTCGATATTTGGCCTCTCTCATGCATACTTCCTCTTTCGTTTCACTTTGCGTCTTACTTGATACCCGCCCTTAGAGCTGCTGATATACAATACTCGCAACCAATGTGTTTCTCTCTGTATCTCTTTTCGCCTATCACGAGTATTGCTTTTCCTCACATGGCAATTATGAAAACACCCACAGCTGAACAAACACTTCCATTCAGCGCCACGTCCATACTATCAATCATACACCAGTAATTTCACAGCTACTTGCTCCAGTAATACATTTCTTATGTCTACTGTTCAACAGATGAAGAAGCAAAGTATACAACAAGTCTCTATGAACATCACTGTCAGGACATTTTACAGACCTACGCATACCATGCCAATCTGTATGCTTCAACTATGATGGCCCATGTGCTATGAATAAAGAAATTTCTCATAAAATAACAAATAATTTTACAACTATACAACTACTCCGACAAGCTCCTTACTAAAATGCTACATGTTTAGCAACCCCCCCATCATCTCAGAATAATCTCAAGCAGTGCTTTCATCCCATGAGCACTTCTTTGCAAACAAAACCACAAACTACTTTTTATACTAGCTTCCTTGTCACAGTGAACACGAAACTAATGCTAGTGCCTCAGTTTACTAAAAAGCTTTTTTCGCTTGCAACATATAAACTACCAACTTGAACCTCTGGGATTTTCAAACACACACACATACAGAAAACTTAATTCCACAGAAATTTAGGAGTAACAGTGGTTACCTCACATTTTCATACATACTCAAATAGCTACTTCTGTGCACTTCACACAATGTTCTCATCGTGTTCCACCAGAGAGCACAGTTATCACTATGCATGGATTCTGGTAAAAGAGCATTAAATAAAAACAAACAGCCTGATCAAAGTGATTATCTGCACATCCTCTGCCAATATCATGTCACTCTATACCCGAGGGAAACTAGAATGCAGGGAAAGGAGCTTTGTTGTGAGCACTGTGTTGGTATTTCATCATTTACTAACCAAAGTCTTCTCAAGCCAAGTATGCACCAGCTCTGTGTATGGCTGGCTCAATCAAGAGCCCCTATCAATTTTACTTAAAAGACAAGCAGCATCAACAACTCACAGGAGGCACTGAACATTTTTACCATTATCTGCACCACCTTCCACTGATTTACTGAAGAAGAAACTGCAAAGTCTGGCCAATTTTGTACACAAGTAATCTTGAAAACATTGGAGTCAACAGCAGATTCATAGTTTCCAAGACTGTAGCTAGGAACAACCCTTCAATTTCAAGATTTATCTCTCACTCAGACACACCATACCCAAACTACACCTAGCAGGAAATTGCTACTTACTTCATTTCTAGCTATTTATGTCATATTCAACAACTGTCTCTTTCTCACCTAAATCTTCTACACAACTGAGTACACTGTTATGAACAAACACATTATGGCAACAAGCCAGTGCCACTAATATCCACTCTATTGAAAACCATTTAAATACTCATCCTGCCCAACTAACCACCATCTTCAGCCCAAAGCTCACTCACATCATACCTACAAATCACAAACTTCTGTGGTAAAAATAATTTTGGGTTTCAAAACATAATCTGCTAATCACATACCAGTATTTCTTACAAAGCCTATCATTCATCATTCACTTCCAAATATCAGTTTATATGCTGTTGTGCAACTGCAGTGCAAGTAAACACTCTCAAATCATCTAGAACTGAGGTACGGAAAGGGTTCACCAAGAGATTCCAGGTAGTCCTGTAGCTCTCTCTCTTTACACAATCGTCTAACACACTGCACGCCATTGCAGGGCAAATGTACTTGTTTCATTATACTACGACACGGCCTATTACAATTTCAGATTTTAAAAAAACAAATACTGCCTGATCCAACGTCATCCGCTACTCCACGCCCTTCATTCACACAACACAATCTACCTCTTGCAACTTACATTACGTTTTCACTTGTGATTATGGCTCAGCAATAGCCGAGCACTACGAAAAATACCTTATAGACTCATTTAATGTTCCCCTCCACGGAAATCTTTAGTAAAAGGCGAAAGATTTATTCGTTTTGAAGGGAAACCAGAGTGCCGATCAACGCCCTCACTTCAATACTTATGGCTGCTTCTCTATTACTTCTCCGCGAGAACGCGGAAAATTCTTTCCGTCTTGTCTACTTCTCTACCGTCAACAGACTTCCAGTGTCATGCAAGCACACACCCCAAACTAACTGTCAACGCTGAAACACGTGTCTGCCAAATGTCGTCGCTATTACTCTTTAGTTAACTATTTTCATCATTTCTGTCACCATTCAAGCTGCTTCATTACCTCACCTGCCGACAGATGGCAGCACGCCTAATTCCTGTCGGCGACTCACCGTCCGACATACAACGTCCGACACACAACTGCCCGCACTGCTCTGCATCTAACACTAATCTCTCTCCTCCCCACCACACTCGTTCACTGAAAAAACTGACAACTAGACAGTTCTTTGTACGCAAAACTAGGCCACATCAGACGCAACGTGTATGTAGATGTATGGTGCAAGGGAAATATCCCCCTGCTCCCACACATCTAATTAATACTAGTTGACAACAGAAATTAAATTTCTGTCGATAGTATTTGAACCAGTCTTATTCATTTGCCAATTTCATGCATTCCTTCTTGCAGATAACAGTGCCTTGCAAATCACTCAATTCATGTTTGCTAGCCAAACGTGCTCCTCCTAAATGTTTCGTACATCATGCATTAGTGGTGATTATCAAGACTGTGTTGTGTCTCAGCTTTTTATGGTCATCAATTGCACTCTTCTTGTGTTGCTCACTCATTCTTGTAACTCAAAAGTACGTCGTTGTCATCCAAGCCTAGCACTTGGAGCAGGCCAAATCAAATGGCTCGTCCCCGTGCCACTCGAGAAACTTCCACAAGGCTTTCATGACATGTCGCAATCAAAGTCCTTCCACAACCTGTAGCGACATTTCTGCAACGACGCGGGTCCCGATACCAAAGGTATGACTTACGCTTCTAATCTATATAATAAAACCACCACTCGGAAAGCGCTATTCCCTTCCCACATCCCTCAGAATGTGGCGAACGATCATCGATTACAACCAAGATGCGATGAATCTCGATCGCAAGCCTCACGCTCAGGGAGAGTGCTACCACTCATCATTGTGGTTACGTCTACTCCAGCTTTGAACTAGAGAGAGTTGAAGACATACTACAGAAATGATCCTGTGAAGTATGATCTTGCTTGCAAGCTATCACCGCTCGCTACTTATGCCACGAGACCGTCAACACGCCCTACGAGAATACGACACACTCTTCACATTTCGCGATTTACAAGCTAGGACATTCTGCAAAGAACCTACTTCTACTCTTACTTGGCCGCCATGATCTCACTCAGCTATTTTCTGCGCTACCAGTGCTTCTTGCGTTCCGAAATCAGAGACCATTGCCTCAGGCGAGACTGTATGTAAACACCGCTTGCACCTCCGGCCGCTAGATGGCGGCCTGGGGCACATACAGTAGCATTCTATGGCGCAAGCAGACATGCCAAATAGCCACTGAAAGAGAAACACACAAGAGGGCATTCATAGGACTCTTGTGCTTTCTTTAAAACCGCCTCTCTCTTCGAAAATTTTCGCACCGCACTAGCTCATTCACCTCACTCTAACAGTGCGAACTCTTGTCGATATTTGGCCTCTCTCATGCATACTTCCTCTTTCGTTTCACTTTGCGTCTTACTTGATACCCGCCCTTAGAGCTGCTGATATACAATACTCGCAACCAATGTGTTTCTCTCTGTATCTCTTTTCGCCTATCACGAGTATTGCTTTTCCTCACATGGCAATTATGAAAACACCCACAGCTGAACAAACACTTCCATTCAGCGCCACGTCCATACTATCAATCATACACCAGTAATTTCACAGCTACTTGCTCCACTAATACATTTCTTATGTCTACTGTTCAACAGATGAAGAAGCAAAGTATACAACAAGTCTCTATGAACATCACTGTCAGGACATTTTACAGACCTACGCATACCATGCCAATCTGTATGCTTCAACTATGATGGCCCATGTGCTATGAATAAAGAAATTTCTCATAAAATAACAAATAATTTTACAACTATACAACTACTCCGACAAGCTCCTTACTAAAATGCTACATGTTTAGCAACCCCCCCATCATCTCAGAATAATCTCAAGCAGTGCTTTCATCCCATGAGCACTTCTTTGCAAACAAAACCACAAACTACTTTTTATACTAGCTTCCTTGTCACAGTGAACACGAAACTAATGCTAGTGCCTCAGTTTACTAAAAAGCTTTTTCCGCTTGCAACATATAAACTACCAACTTGAACCTCTGGGATTTTCGAACACACACACACACATACAGAAAACTTAATTCCACAGAAATTTAGGAGTAACAGTGGTTACCTCACATTTTCATACATACTCAAATAGCTACTTCTGTGCACTTCACACAATGTTCTCATCGTGTTCCACCAGAGAGCACAGTTATCACTATGCATGGATTCTGGTAAAAGAGCATTAAATAAAAACAAACAGCCTGATCAAAGTGATTATCTGCACATCCTCTGCCAATATCATGTCACTCTATACCCGAGGGAAACTAGAATGCAGGGAAAGGAGCTTTGTTGTGAGCACTGTGTTGGTATTTCATCATTTACTAACCAAAGTCTTCTCAAGCCAAGTATGCACCAGCTCTGTGTATGGCTGGCTCAATCAAGAGCCCCTATCAATTTTACTTAAAAGACAAGCAGCATCAACAACTCACAGGAGGCACTGAACATTTTTACCATTATCTGCACCACCTTCCACTGATTTACTGAAGAAGAAACTGCAAAGTCTGGCCAATTTTGTACACAAGTAATCTTGAAAACATTGGAGTCAACAGCAGATTCATAGTTTCCAAGACTGTAGCTAGGAACAACCCTTCAATTTCAAGATTTATCTCTCACTCAGACACACCATACCCAAACTACACCTAGCAGGAAATTGCTACTTACTTCATTTCTAGCTATTTATGTCATATTCAACAACTGTCTCTTTCTCACCTAAATCTTCTACACAACTGAGTACACTGTTATGAACAAACACATTATGGCAACAAGCCAGTGCCACTAATATCCACTCTATTGAAAACCATTTAAATACTCATCCTGCCCAACTAACCACCATCTTCAGCCCAAAGCTCACTCACATCATACCTACAAATCACAAACTTCTGTGGTAAAAATAATTTTGGGTTTCAAAACATAATCTGCTAATCACATACCAGTATTTCTTACAAAGCCTATCATTCATCATTCACTTCCAAATATCAGTTTATATGCTGTTGTGCAACTGCAGTGCAAGTAAACACTCTCAAATCATCTAGAACTGAGGTACGGAAAGGGTTCACCAAGAGATTCCAGGTAGTCCTGTAGCTCTCTCTCTTTACACAATCGTCTAACACACTGCACGCCATTGCAGGGCAAATGTACTTGTTTCATTATACTACGACACGGCCTATTACAATTTCAGATTTTAAAAAAACAAATACTGCCTGATCCAACGTCATCCGCTACTCCACGCCCTTCATTCACACAACACAATCTACCTCTTGCAACTTACATTACGTTTTCACTTGTGATTATGGCTCAGCAATAGCCGAGCACTACGAAAAATACCTTATAGACTCATTTAATGTTCCCCTCCACGGAAATCTTTAGTAAAAGGCGAAAGATTTATTCGTTTTGAAGGGAAACCAGAGTGCCGATCAACGCCCTCACTTCAATACTTATGGCTGCTTCTCTATTACTTCTCCGCGAGAACGCGGAAAATTCTTTCCGTCTTGTCTACTTCTCTACCGTCAACAGACTTCCAGTGTCATGCAAGCACACACCCCAAACTAACTGTCAACGCTGAAACACGTGTCTGCCAAATGTCGTCGCTATTACTCTTTAGTTAACTATTTTCATCATTTCTGTCACCATTCAAGCTGCTTCATTACCTCACCTGCCGACAGATGGCAGCACGCCTAATTCCTGTCGGCGACTCACCGTCCGACATACAACGTCCGACACACAACTGCCCGCACTGCTCTGCATCTAACACTAATCTCTCTCCTCCCCACCACACTCGTTCACTGAAAAAACTGACAACTAGACAGTTCTTTGTACGCAAAACTAGGCCACATCAGACGCAACGTGTATGTAGATGTATGGTGCAAGGGAAATATCCCCCTGCTCCCACACATCTAATTAATACTAGTTGACAACAGAAATTAAATTTCTGTCGATAGTATTTGAACCAGTCTTATTCATTTGCCAATTTCATGCATTCCTTCTTGCAGATAACAGTGCCTTGCAAATCACTCAATTCATGTTTGCTAGCCAAACGTGCTCCTCCTAAATGTTTCGTACATCATGCATTAGTGGTGATTATCAAGACTGTGTTGTGTCTCAGCTTTTTATGGTCATCAATTGCACTCTTCTTGTGTTGCTCACTCATTCTTGTAACTCAAAAGTACGTCGTTGTCATCCAAGCCTAGCACTTGGAGCAGGCCAAATCAAATGGCTCGTCCCCGTGCCACTCGAGAAACTTCCACAAGGCTTTCATGACATGTCGCAATCAAAGTCCTTCCACAACCTGTAGCGACATTTCTGCAACGACGCGGGTCCCGATACCAAAGGTATGACTTACGCTTCTAATCTATATAATAAAACCACCACTCGGAAAGCGCTATTCCCTTCCCACATCCCTCAGAATGTGGCGAACGATCATCGATTACAACCAAGATGCGATGAATCTCGATCGCAAGCCTCACGCTCAGGGAGAGTGCTACCACTCATCATTGTGGTTACGTCTACTCCAGCTTTGAACTAGAGAGAGTTGAAGACATACTACAGAAATGATCCTGTGAAGTATGATCTTGCTTGCAAGCTATCACCGCTCGCTACTTATGCCACGAGACCGTCAACACGCCCTACGAGAATACGACACACTCTTCACATTTCGCGATTTACAAGCTAGGACATTCTGCAAAGAACCTACTTCTACTCTTACTTGGCCGCCATGATCTCACTCAGCTATTTTCTGCGCTACCAGTGCTTCTTGCGTTCCGAAATCAGAGACCATTGCCTCAGGCGAGACTGTATGTAAACACCGCTTGCACCTCCGGCCGCTAGATGGCGGCCTGGGGCACATACAGTAGCATTCTATGGCGCAAGCAGACATGCCAAATAGCCACTGAAAGAGAAACACACAAGAGGGCATTCATAGGACTCTTGTGCTTTCTTTAAAACCGCCTCTCTCTTCGAAAATTTTCGCACCGCACTAGCTCATTCACCTCACTCTAACAGTGCGAACTCTTGTCGATATTTGGCCTCTCTCATGCATACTTCCTCTTTCGTTTCACTTTGCGTCTTACTTGATACCCGCCCTTAGAGCTGCTGATATACAATACTCGCAACCAATGTGTTTCTCTCTGTATCTCTTTTCGCCTATCACGAGTATTGCTTTTCCTCACATGGCAATTATGAAAACACCCACAGCTGAACAAACACTTCCATTCAGCGCCACGTCCATACTATCAATCATACACCAGTAATTTCACAGCTACTTGCTCCACTAATACATTTCTTATGTCTACTGTTCAACAGATGAAGAAGCAAAGTATACAACAAGTCTCTATGAACATCACTGTCAGGACATTTTACAGACCTACGCATACCATGCCAATCTGTATGCTTCAACTATGATGGCCCATGTGCTATGAATAAAGAAATTTCTCATAAAATAACAAATAATTTTACAACTATACAACTACTCCGACAAGCTCCTTACTAAAATGCTACATGTTTAGCAACCCCCCCATCATCTCAGAATAATCTCAAGCAGTGCTTTCATCCCATGAGCACTTCTTTGCAAACAAAACCACAAACTACTTTTTATACTAGCTTCCTTGTCACAGTGAACACGAAACTAATGCTAGTGCCTCAGTTTACTAAAAAGCTTTTTCCGCTTGCAACATATAAACTACCAACTTGAACCTCTGGGATTTTCGAACACACACACACACATACAGAAAACTTAATTCCACAGAAATTTAGGAGTAACAGTGGTTACCTCACATTTTCATACATACTCAAATAGCTACTTCTGTGCACTTCACACAATGTTCTCATCGTGTTCCACCAGAGAGCACAGTTATCACTATGCATGGATTCTGGTAAAAGAGCATTAAATAAAAACAAACAGCCTGATCAAAGTGATTATCTGCACATCCTCTGCCAATATCATGTCACTCTATACCCGAGGGAAACTAGAATGCAGGGAAAGGAGCTTTGTTGTGAGCACTGTGTTGGTATTTCATCATTTACTAACCAAAGTCTTCTCAAGCCAAGTATGCACCAGCTCTGTGTATGGCTGGCTCAATCAAGAGCCCCTATCAATTTTACTTAAAAGACAAGCAGCATCAACAACTCACAGGAGGCACTGAACATTTTTACCATTATCTGCACCACCTTCCACTGATTTACTGAAGAAGAAACTGCAAAGTCTGGCCAATTTTGTACACAAGTAATCTTGAAAACATTGGAGTCAACAGCAGATTCATAGTTTCCAAGACTGTAGCTAGGAACAACCCTTCAATTTCAAGATTTATCTCTCACTCAGACACACCATACCCAAACTACACCTAGCAGGAAATTGCTACTTACTTCATTTCTAGCTATTTATGTCATATTCAACAACTGTCTCTTTCTCACCTAAATCTTCTACACAACTGAGTACACTGTTATGAACAAACACATTATGGCAACAAGCCAGTGCCACTAATATCCACTCTATTGAAAACCATTTAAATACTCATCCTGCCCAACTAACCACCATCTTCAGCCCAAAGCTCACTCACATCATACCTACAAATCACAAACTTCTGTGGTAAAAATAATTTTGGGTTTCAAAACATAATCTGCTAATCACATACCAGTATTTCTTACAAAGCCTATGATTCATCATTCACTTCCAAATATCAGTTTATATGCTGTTGTGCAACTGCAGTGCAAGTAAACACTCTCAAATCATCTAGAACTGAGGTACGGAAAGGGTTCACCAAGAGATTCCAGGTAGTCCTGTAGCTCTCTCTCTTTACACAATCGTCTAACACACTGCACGCCATTGCAGGGCAAATGTACTTGTTTCATTATACTACGACACGGCCTATTACAATTTCAGATTTTAAAAAAACAAATACTGCCTGATCCAACGTCATCCGCTACTCCACGCCCTTCATTCACACAACACAATCTACCTCTTGCAACTTACATTACGTTTTCACTTGTGATTATGGCTCAGCAATAGCCGAGCACTACGAAAAATACCTTATAGACTCATTTAATGTTCCCCTCCACGGAAATCTTTAGTAAAAGGCGAAAGATTTATTCGTTTTGAAGGGAAACCAGAGTGCCGATCAACGCCCTCACTTCAATACTTATGGCTGCTTCTCTATTACTTCTCCGCGAGAACGCGGAAAATTCTTTCCGTCTTGTCTACTTCTCTACCGTCAACAGACTTCCAGTGTCATGCAAGCACACACCCCAAACTAACTGTCAACGCTGAAACACGTGTCTGCCAAATGTCGTCGCTATTACTCTTTAGTTAACTATTTTCATCATTTCTGTCACCATTCAAGCTGCTTCATTACCTCACCTGCCGACAGATGGCAGCACGCCTAATTCCTGTCGGCGACTCACCGTCCGACATACAACGTCCGACACACAACTGCCCGCACTGCTCTGCATCTAACACTAATCTCTCTCCTCCCCACCACACTCGTTCACTGAAAAAACTGACAACTAGACAGTTCTTTGTACGCAAAACTAGGCCACATCAGACGCAACGTGTATGTAGATGTATGGTGCAAGGGAAATATCCCCCTGCTCCCACACATCTAATTAATACTAGTTGACAACAGAAATTAAATTTCTGTCGATAGTATTTGAACCAGTCTTATTCATTTGCCAATTTCATGCATTCCTTCTTGCAGATAACAGTGCCTTGCAAATCACTCAATTCATGTTTGCTAGCCAAACGTGCTCCTCCTAAATGTTTCGTACATCATGCATTAGTGGTGATTATCAAGACTGTGTTGTGTCTCAGCTTTTTATGGTCATCAATTGCACTCTTCTTGTGTTGCTCACTCATTCTTGTAACTCAAAAGTACGTCGTTGTCATCCAAGCCTAGCACTTGGAGCAGGCCAAATCAAATGGCTCGTCCCCGTGCCACTCGAGAAACTTCCACAAGGCTTTCATGACATGTCGCAATCAAAGTCCTTCCACAACCTGTAGCGACATTTCTGCAACGACGCGGGTCCCGATACCAAAGGTATGACTTACGCTTCTAATCTATATAATAAAACCACCACTCGGAAAGCGCTATTCCCTTCCCACATCCCTCAGAATGTGGCGAACGATCATCGATTACAACCAAGATGCGATGAATCTCGATCGCAAGCCTCACGCTCAGGGAGAGTGCTACCACTCATCATTGTGGTTACGTCTACTCCAGCTTTGAACTAGAGAGAGTTGAAGACATACTACAGAAATGATCCTGTGAAGTATGATCTTGCTTGCAAGCTATCACCGCTCGCTACTTATGCCACGAGACCGTCAACACGCCCTACGAGAATACGACACACTCTTCACATTTCGCGATTTACAAGCTAGGACATTCTGCAAAGAACCTACTTCTACTCTTACTTGGCCGCCATGATCTCACTCAGCTATTTTCTGCGCTACCAGTGCTTCTTGCGTTCCGAAATCAGAGACCATTGCCTCAGGCGAGACTGTATGTAAACACCGCTTGCACCTCCGGCCGCTAGATGGCGGCCTGGGGCACATACAGTAGCATTCTATGGCGCAAGCAGACATGCCAAATAGCCACTGAAAGAGAAACACACAAGAGGGCATTCATAGGACTCTTGTGCTTTCTTTAAAACCGCCTCTCTCTTCGAAAATTTTCGCACCGCACTAGCTCATTCACCTCACTCTAACAGTGCGAACTCTTGTCGATATTTGGCCTCTCTCATGCATACTTCCTCTTTCGTTTCACTTTGCGTCTTACTTGATACCCGCCCTTAGAGCTGCTGATATACAATACTCGCAACCAATGTGTTTCTCTCTGTATCTCTTTTCGCCTATCACGAGTATTGCTTTTCCTCACATGGCAATTATGAAAACACCCACAGCTGAACAAACACTTCCATTCAGCGCCACGTCCATACTATCAATCATACACCAGTAATTTCACAGCTACTTGCTCCACTAATACATTTCTTATGTCTACTGTTCAACAGATGAAGAAGCAAAGTATACAACAAGTCTCTATGAACATCACTGTCAGGACATTTTACAGACCTACGCATACCATGCCAATCTGTATGCTTCAACTATGATGGCCCATGTGCTATGAATAAAGAAATTTCTCATAAAATAACAAATAATTTTACAACTATACAACTACTCCGACAAGCTCCTTACTAAAATGCTACATGTTTAGCAACCCCCCCATCATCTCAGAATAATCTCAAGCAGTGCTTTCATCCCATGAGCACTTCTTTGCAAACAAAACCACAAACTACTTTTTATACTAGCTTCCTTGTCACAGTGAACACGAAACTAATGCTAGTGCCTCAGTTTACTAAAAAGCTTTTTCCGCTTGCAACATATAAACTACCAACTTGAACCTCTGGGATTTTCGAACACACACACACACATACAGAAAACTTAATTCCACAGAAATTTAGGAGTAACAGTGGTTACCTCACATTTTCATACATACTCAAATAGCTACTTCTGTGCACTTCACACAATGTTCTCATCGTGTTCCACCAGAGAGCACAGTTATCACTATGCATGGATTCTGGTAAAAGAGCATTAAATAAAAACAAACAGCCTGATCAAAGTGATTATCTGCACATCCTCTGCCAATATCATGTCACTCTATACCCGAGGGAAACTAGAATGCAGGGAAAGGAGCTTTGTTGTGAGCACTGTGTTGGTATTTCATCATTTACTAACCAAAGTCTTCTCAAGCCAAGTATGCACCAGCTCTGTGTATGGCTGGCTCAATCAAGAGCCCCTATCAATTTTACTTAAAAGACAAGCAGCATCAACAACTCACAGGAGGCACTGAACATTTTTACCATTATCTGCACCACCTTCCACTGATTTACTGAAGAAGAAACTGCAAAGTCTGGCCAATTTTGTACACAAGTAATCTTGAAAACATTGGAGTCAACAGCAGATTCATAGTTTCCAAGACTGTAGCTAGGAACAACCCTTCAATTTCAAGATTTATCTCTCACTCAGACACACCATACCCAAACTACACCTAGCAGGAAATTGCTACTTACTTCATTTCTAGCTATTTATGTCATATTCAACAACTGTCTCTTTCTCACCTAAATCTTCTACACAACTGAGTACACTGTTATGAACAAACACATTATGGCAACAAGCCAGTGCCACTAATATCCACTCTATTGAAAACCATTTAAATACTCATCCTGCCCAACTAACCACCATCTTCAGCCCAAAGCTCACTCACATCATACCTACAAATCACAAACTTCTGTGGTAAAAATAATTTTGGGTTTCAAAACATAATCTGCTAATCACATACCAGTATTTCTTACAAAGCCTATCATTCATCATTCACTTCCAAATATCAGTTTATATGCTGTTGTGCAACTGCAGTGCAAGTAAACACTCTCAAATCATCTAGAACTGAGGTACGGAAAGGGTTCACCAAGAGATTCCAGGTAGTCCTGTAGCTCTCTCTCTTTACACAATCGTCTAACACACTGCACGCCATTGCAGGGCAAATGTACTTGTTTCATTATACTACGACACGGCCTATTACAATTTCAGATTTTAAAAAAACAAATACTGCCTGATCCAACGTCATCCGCTACTCCACGCCCTTCATTCACACAACACAATCTACCTCTTGCAACTTACATTACGTTTTCACTTGTGATTATGGCTCAGCAATAGCCGAGCACTACGAAAAATACCTTATAGACTCATTTAATGTTCCCCTCCACGGAAATCTTTAGTAAAAGGCGAAAGATTTATTCGTTTTGAAGGGAAACCAGAGTGCCGATCAACGCCCCTCACTTCAATACTTATGGCTGCTTCTCTATTACTTCTCCGCGAGAACGCGGAAAATTCTTTCCGTCTTGTCTACTTCTCTACCGTCAACAGACTTCCAGTGTCATGCAAGCACACACCCCCAAACTAACTGTCAACGCTGAAACACGTGTCTGCCAAATGTCGTCGCTATTACTCTTTAGTTAACTATTTTCATCATTTCTGTCACCATTCAAGCTGCTTCATTACCTCACCTGCCGACAGATGGCAGCACGCCTAATTCCTGTCGGCGACTCACCGTCCGACATACAACGTCCGACACACAACTGCCCGCACTGCTCTGCATCTAACACTAATCTCTCTCCTCCCCACCACACTCGTTCACTGAAAAAACTGACAACTAGACAGTTCTTTGTACGCAAAACTAGGCCACATCAGACGCAACGTGTATGTAGATGTATGGTGCAAGGGAAATATCCCCCTGCTCCCACACATCTAATTAATACTAGTTGACAACAGAAATTAAATTTCTGTCGATAGTATTTGAACCAGTCTTATTCATTTGCCAATTTCATGCATTCCTTCTTGCAGATAACAGTGCCTTGCAAATCACTCAATTCATGTTTGCTAGCCAAACGTGCTCCTCCTAAATGTTTCGTACATCATGCATTAGTGGTGATTATCAAGACTGTGTTGTGTCTCAGCTTTTTATGGTCATCAATTGCACTCTTCTTGTGTTGCTCACTCATTCTTGTAACTCAAAAGTACGTCGTTGTCATCCAAGCCTAGCACTTGGAGCAGGCCAAATCAAATGGCTCGTCCCCGTGCCACTCGAGAAACTTCCACAAGGCTTTCATGACATGTCGCAATCAAAGTCCTTCCACAACCTGTAGCGACATTTCTGCAACGACGCGGGTCCCCGATACCAAAGGTATGACTTACGCTTCTAATCTATATAATAAAACCACCACTCGGAAAGCGCTATTCCCTTCCCACATCCCTCAGAATGTGGCGAACGATCATCGATTACAACCAAGATGCGATGAATCTCGATCGCAAGCCTCACGCTCAGGGAGAGTGCTACCACTCATCATTGTGGTTACGTCTACTCCAGCTTTGAACTAGAGAGAGTTGAAGACATACTACAGAAATGATCCTGTGAAGTATGATCTTGCTTGCAAGCTATCACCGCTCGCTACTTATGCCACGAGACCGTCAACACGCCCTACGAGAATACGACACACTCTTCACATTTCGCGATTTACAAGCTAGGACATTCTGCAAAGAACCTACTTCTACTCTTACTTGGCCGCCATGATCTCACTCAGCTATTTTCTGCGCTACCAGTGCTTCTTGCGTTCCGAAATCAGAGACCATTGCCTCAGGCGAGACTGTATGTAAACACCGCTTGCACCTCCGGCCGCTAGATGGCGGCCTGGGGCACATACAGTAGCATTCTATGGCGCAAGCAGACATGCCAAATAGCCACTGAAAGAGAAACACACAAGAGGGCATTCATAGGACTCTTGTGCTTTCTTTAAAACCGCCTCTCTCTTCGAAAATTTTCGCACCGCACTAGCTCATTCACCTCACTCTAACAGTGCGAACTCTGTCGATATTTGGCCTCTCTCATGCATACTTCCTCTTTCGTTTCACTTTGCGTCTTACTTGATACCCGCCCTTAGAGCTGCTGATATACAATACTCGCAACCAATGTGTTTCTCTCTGTATCTCTTTTCGCCTATCACGAGTATTGCTTTTCCTCACATGGCAATTATGAAAACACCCACAGCTGAACAAACACTTCCATTCAGCGCCACGTCCATACTATCAATCATACACCAGTAATTTCACAGCTACTTGCTCCACTAATACATTTCTTATGTCTACTGTTCAACAGATGAAGAAGCAAAGTATACAACAAGTCTCTATGAACATCACTGTCAGGACATTTTACAGACCTACGCATACCATGCCAATCTGTATGCTTCAACTATGATGGCCCATGTGCTATGAATAAAGAAATTTCTCATAAAATAACAAATAATTTTACAACTATACAACTACTCCGACAAGCTCCTTACTAAAATGCTACATGTTTAGCAACCCCCCCATCATCTCAGAATAATCTCAAGCAGTGCTTTCATCCCATGAGCACTTCTTTGCAAACAAAACCACAAACTACTTTTTATACTAGCTTCCTTGTCACAGTGAACACGAAACTAATGCTAGTGCCTCAGTTTACTAAAAAGCTTTTTCCGCTTGCAACATATAAACTACCAACTTGAACCTCTGGGATTTTCGAACACACACACACACATACAGAAAACTTAATTCCACAGAAATTTAGGAGTAACAGTGGTTACCTCACATTTTCATACATACTCAAATAGCTACTTCTGTGCACTTCACACAATGTTCTCATCGTGTTCCACCAGAGAGCACAGTTATCACTATGCATGGATTCTGGTAAAAGAGCATTAAATAAAAACAAACAGCCTGATCAAAGTGATTATCTGCACATCCTCTGCCAATATCATGTCACTCTATACCCGAGGGAAACTAGAATGCAGGGAAAGGAGCTTTGTTGTGAGCACTGTGTTGGTATTTCATCATTTACTAACCAAAGTCTTCTCAAGCCA
>NW_026048212.1:0-42894 GCF_023864345.2 Schistocerca serialis cubense | reverse complement strand
ACAAAACATGGAGGCGCCGGGGCTTCAACCCGGGACCGTTCACATGCAAAGCGAACGCTCTACCAACTGAGCTACGCCGCCAAGCACAACCATGCTGCGCTCTTCTCCATTCTTTACTACTCTTATGTGCACGGACGCGATGGTTGGTTGGTTTGCAGGGCTGAAGGGAACAGAGTACAAAGGCGCGGACGCGTTCATATACACAAGAGTTCCAAGTAGTTTCGATGCTCTGGTATTACGACTGCAAATTCCGTCCGTTTTTAACGTCTTAAATTGAAGGGGCAGTCACAAGCTGCTCTGTTTTCAAGCCATGTCGACAATCACACAGCACCTGAGGTAACAAGCACATCTGAAGCCCCATTGTGCACTCGACTGTTCATGCCAACTCACTGCCTCGCACTTTACTACTGTGTACCACTCTTGTCGTCCAACTGCAAAAGACTGGGCCACAACAAGTTTCCGCGTCTCCATTGCACTGCGCAAACTACGAAACGCTCCCCAAACATGGCACTCACCCATGCAGACGACTTTTCCGACTTTACACGACGCTCACGCAACGCTCACGCTAGTGACACCCTTATTTAGAGCTTGACGTCGCGCCCAAGCGAGTGAGCACATTTCGCCTACGGCTTAGGCCGCCCACCTAGTGTGGCTGCTCGGTGTCTGCAGGCAGCGAGGGGCTGCAAGCTTCCCGTATTCGCGCCTATGTCACCTCTGCTTGCTTGTCAGAGACAGAGTATCGCAAAACATACAACTCACTCCATGAATTGATTGCTACGGCATCTGTCATCAGCAGTCACAACTAGCAACACCAGTAGCAGCCGACTGCACGTAAAGAATTGGAATGTGCAGTGGGATTTTTGTGAATTCGGCGCAAGGCTGATCTTTCCGACATAGGTTTGAGAATCCTATGGGAACACGTGTACTGTTTCTAAATTAAGTGTAGTGGTGGGAGGAGGGTACTTCCTGCGCATTACAGCACGCTTGCCAATTGTGGCTGCTAATCGTTCGCTCGTATCTGCCTTGACACATTTTCTGGCTGTGAATTATTCCACTTGCATGGCAGTGTGCGCATGTTGGTGTGTTAAAAATTCTGGAGGCGCTGGGTATCGATCCCAGTACCTCTCGCATGCTAAGCGAGCGCTCTACCATCTGAGCTACGCCCCCTGCTGACCAACTGCGCTACATACAGCCATATCAATTGCACAGACCCTTGCACTCCAATTATTCCGCAGACAAACACTACTCTCAATGTGTCTGTGAGGGTGTCTTTCAGGTTTCCTGCATTCTGTATCGAATCGTAGTTGGCCAGAATCAAAGTGGCACGCACGACGTCGAAAATAGCGTTCGGCCAACGCTCTGAGGTAGACGAAAGTGTTGTTCACTCTCTAGACTTCACTGAGGTTAGGCCGTTTTACCCAAGGCAGATTTGCACTCGATGACACCTCGACAACAGCCGGTCCTCACATTTACGTCTTGCTCTCCTTACGTCAGTATACTAGTCTGTGACGCTGGCTTTGCAACATCTTGCGTGCCTTTAGGCTCGCCGCGACCAACACTTACCACGCACTGACCACAAAACATGGAGGCGCCGGGGCTTGAACCCGGGACCTTTCACATGCAAAGCGAACGCTCTACCAACTGAGCTACGCCCCCAAGCACAACCAAGCTGCGCTGTTCTCCATTCTTTACTACTCTTATGTGCACGGACACGATGGTTGGTTGGTTTGCAGGGCTGAAGGGAACAGAGTACAAAGGCGCGGACGCGTTCATATACACAAGAGTTCCAAGTAGTTTCGATGCTCTGGTATTACGACTGCAAATTCCGTCCGTTTTTAACGTCTTAAATTGAAGGGGCAGTCACAAGCTGCTCTGTTTTCAAGCCATGTCGACAATCACACAGCACCTGAGGTAACAAGCACATCTGAAGCCCCATTGTGCACTCGACTGTTCATGCCAACTCACTGCCTCGCACTTTACTACTGTGTACCACTCTTGTCGTCCAACTGCAAAAGACTGGGCCACAACAAGTTTCCGCGTCTCCATTGCACTGCGCAAACTACGAAACGCTCCCCAAACATGGCACTCACCCATGCAGACGTCTTTTCCGACTTTACACGACGCTCACGCAACGCTCACGCTAGTGACACCCTTATTTAGAGCTTGACGTCGCGCCCAAGCGAGTGAGCACATTTCGCCTACGGCTTAGGCCGCCCACCTAGTGTGGCTGCTCGGTGTCTGCAGGCAGCGAGGGGCTGCAAGCTTCCCGTATTCGCGCCTATGTCACCTCTGCTTGCTTGTCAGAGACAGAGTATCGCAAAACATACAACTCACTCCATGAATTGATTGCTACGGCATCTGTCATCAGCAGTCACAACTAGCAACACCAGTAGCAGCCGACTGCACGTAAAGAATTGGAATGTGCAGTGGGATTTTTGTGAATTCGGCGCAAGGCTGATCTTTCCGACATAGGTTTGAGAATCCTATGGGAACACGTGTACTGTTTCTAAATTAAGTGTAGTGGTGGGAGGAGGGTACTTCCTGCGCATTACAGCACGCTTGCCAATTGTGGCTGCTAATCGTTCGCTCGTATCTGCCTTGACACATTTTCTGGCTGTGAATTATTCCACTTGCATGGCAGTGTGCGCATGTTGGTGTGTTAAAAATTCTGGAGGCGCTGGGTATCGATCACAGTACCTCTCGCATGCTAAGCGAGCGCTCTACCATCTGAGCTACGCCCCCTGCTGACCAACTGCGCTACATACAGCCATATCAATTGCACAGACCCTTGCACTCCAATTATTCCGCAGACAAACACTACTCTCAATGTGTCTGTGAGGGTGTCTTTCAGGTTTCCTGCATTCTGTATCGAATCGTAGTTGGCCAAAATCAAAGTGGCACGCACGACGTCGAAAATAGCGTTCGGCCAACGCTCTGAGGTAGACGAAAGTGTTGTTCACTCTCTAGACTTCACTGAGGTTAGGCCGTTTTACCCAAGGCAGATTTGCACTCGATGACACCTCGACAACAGCCGGTCCTCACATTTACGTCTTGCTCTCCTTACGTCAGTATACTAGTCTGTGACGCTGGCTTTGCAACATCTTGCGTGCCTTTAGGCTCGCCGCGACCAACACTTACCACGCACTGACCACAAAACATGGAGGCGCCGGGGCTTGAACCCGGGACCTTTCACATGCAAAGCGAACGCTCTACCAACTGAGCTACGCCCCCAAGCACAACCAAGCTGCGCTGTTCTCCATTCTTTACTACTCTTATGTGCACGGACACGATGGTTGGTTGGTTTGCAGGGCTGAAGGGAACAGAGTACAAAGGCGCGGACGCGTTCATATACACAAGAGTTCCAAGTAGTTTCGATGCTCTGGTATTACGACTGCAAATTCCGTCCGTTTTTAACGTCTTAAATTGAAGGGGCAGTCACAAGCTGCTCTGTTTTCAAGCCATGTCGACAATCACACAGCACCTGAGGTAACAAGCACATCTGAAGCCCCATTGTGCACTCGACTGTTCATGCCAACTCACTGCCTCGCACTTTACTACTGTGTACCACTCTTGTCGTCCAACTGCAAAAGACTGGGCCACAACAAGTTTCCGCGTCTCCATTGCACTGCGCAAACTACGAAACGCTCCCCAAACATGGCACTCACCCATGCAGACGTCTTTTCCGACTTTACACGACGCTCACGCAACGCTCACGCTAGTGACACCCTTATTTAGAGCTTGACGTCGCGCCCAAGCGAGTGAGCACATTTCGCCTACGGCTTAGGCCGCCCACCTAGTGTGGCTGCTCGGTGTCTGCAGGCAGCGAGGGGCTGCAAGCTTCCCGTATTCGCGCCTATGTCACCTCTGCTTGCTTGTCAGAGACAGAGTATCGCAAAACATACAACTCACTCCATGAATTGATTGCTACGGCATCTGTCATCAGCAGTCACAACTAGCAACACCAGTAGCAGCCGACTGCACGTAAAGAATTGGAATGTGCAGTGGGATTTTTGTGAATTCGGCGCAAGGCTGATCTTTCCGACATAGGTTTGAGAATCCTATGGGAACACGTGTACTGTTTCTAAATTAAGTGTAGTGGTGGGAGGAGGGTACTTCCTGCGCATTACAGCACGCTTGCCAATTGTGGCTGCTAATCGTTCGCTCGTATCTGCCTTGACACATTTTCTGGCTGTGAATTATTCCACTTGCATGGCAGTGTGCGCATGTTGGTGTGTTAAAAATTCTGGAGGCGCTGGGTATCGATCCCAGTACCTCTCGCATGCTAAGCGAGCGCTCTACCATCTGAGCTACGGCCCCTGCTGACCAACTGCGCTACATACAGCCATATCAATTGCACAGACCCTTGCACTCCAATTATTCCGCAGACAAACACTACTCTCAATGTGTCTGTGAGGGTGTCTTTCAGGTTTCCTGCATTCTGTATCGAATCGTAGTTGGCCAAAATCAAAGTGGCACGCACGACGTCGAAAATAGCGTTCGGCCAACGCTCTGAGGTAGACGAAAGTGTTGTTCACTCTCTAGACTTCACTGAGGTTAGGCCGTTTTACCTAAGGCAGATTTGCACTCGATGACACCTCGACAACAGCCGGTCCTCACATTTACGTCTTGCTCTCCTTACGTCAGTATACGAGTCTGTGACGCTGGCTTTGCAACATCTTGCGTGCCTTTAGGCTCGCCGCGACCAACACTTACCACGCACTGACCACAAAACATGGAGGCGCCGGGGCTTCAACCCGGGACCGTTCACATGCAAAGCGAACGCTCTACCAACTGAGCTACGCCGCCAAGCACAACCATGCTGCGCTCTTCTCCATTCTTTACTACTCTTATGTGCACGGACGCGATGGTTGGTTGGTTTGCAGGGCTGAAGGGAACAGAGTACAAAGGCGCGGACGCGTTCATATACACAAGAGTTCCAAGTAGTTTCGATGCTCTGGTATTACGACTGCAAATTCCGTCCGTTTTTAACGTCTTAAATTGAAGGGGCAGTCACAAGCTGCTCTGTTTTCAAGCCATGTCGACAATCACACAGCACCTGAGGTAACAAGCACATCTGAAGCCCCATTGTGCACTCGACTGTTCATGCCAACTCACTGCCTCGCACTTTACTACTGTGTACCACTCTTGTCGTCCAACTGCAAAAGACTGGGCCACAACAAGTTTCCGCGTCTCCATTGCACTGCGCAAACTACGAAACGCTCCCCAAACATGGCACTCACCCATGCAGACGACTTTTCCGACTTTACACGACGCTCACGCAACGCTCACGCTAGTGACACCCTTATTTAGAGCTTGACGTCGCGCCCAAGCGAGTGAGCACATTTCGCCTACGGCTTAGGCCGCCCACCTAGTGTGGCTGCTCGGTGTCTGCAGGCAGCGAGGGGCTGCAAGCTTCCCGTATTCGCGCCTATGTCACCTCTGCTTGCTTGTCAGAGACAGAGTATCGCAAAACATACAACTCACTCCATGAATTGATTGCTACGGCATCTGTCATCAGCAGTCACAACTAGCAACACCAGTAGCAGCCGACTGCACGTAAAGAATTGGAATGTGCAGTGGGATTTTTGTGAATTCGGCGCAAGGCTGATCTTTCCGACATAGGTTTGAGAATCCTATGGGAACACGTGTACTGTTTCTAAATTAAGTGTAGTGGTGGGAGGAGGGTACTTCCTGCGCATTACAGCACGCTTGCCAATTGTGGCTGCTAATCGTTCGCTCGTATCTGCCTTGACACATTTTCTGGCTGTGAATTATTCCACTTGCATGGCAGTGTGCGCATGTTGGTGTGTTAAAAATTCTGGAGGCGCTGGGTATCGATCACAGTACCTCTCGCATGCTAAGCGAGCGCTCTACCATCTGAGCTACGCCCCCTGCTGACCAACTGCGCTACATACAGCCATATCAATTGCACAGACCCTTGCACTCCAATTATTCCGCAGACAAACACTACTCTCAATGTGTCTGTGAGGGTGTCTTTCAGGTTTCCTGCATTCTGTATCGAATCGTAGTTGGCCAGAATCAAAGTGGCACGCACGACGTCGAAAATAGCGTTCGGCCAACGCTCTGAGGTAGACGAAAGTGTTGTTCACTCTCTAGACTTCACTGAGGTTAGGCCGTTTTACCCAAGGCAGATTTGCACTCGATGACACCTCGACAACAGCCGGTCCTCACATTTACGTCTTGCTCTCCTTACGTCAGTATACTAGTCTGTGACGCTGGCTTTGCAACATCTTGCGTGCCTTTAGGCTCGCCGCGACCAACACTTACCACGCACTGACCACAAAACATGGAGGCGCCGGGGCTTGAACCCGGGACCTTTCACATGCAAAGCGAACGCTCTACCAACTGAGCTACGCCCCCAAGCACAACCAAGCTGCGCTGTTCTCCATTCTTTACTACTCTTATGTGCACGGACACGATGGTTGGTTGGTTTGCAGGGCTGAAGGGAACAGAGTACAAAGGCGCGGACGCGTTCATATACACAAGAGTTCCAAGTAGTTTCGATGCTCTGGTATTACGACTGCAAATTCCGTCCGTTTTTAACGTCTTAAATTGAAGGGGCAGTCACAAGCTGCTCTGTTTTCAAGCCATGTCGACAATCACACAGCACCTGAGGTAACAAGCACATCTGAAGCCCCATTGTGCACTCGACTGTTCATGCCAACTCACTGCCTCGCACTTTACTACTGTGTACCACTCTTGTCGTCCAACTGCAAAAGACTGGGCCACAACAAGTTTCCGCGTCTCCATTGCACTGCGCAAACTACGAAACGCTCCCCAAACATGGCACTCACCCATGCAGACGTCTTTTCCGACTTTACACGACGCTCACGCAACGCTCACGCTAGTGACACCCTTATTTAGAGCTTGACGTCGCGCCCAAGCGAGTGAGCACATTTCGCCTACGGCTTAGGCCGCCCACCTAGTGTGGCTGCTCGGTGTCTGCAGGCAGCGAGGGGCTGCAAGCTTCCCGTATTCGCGCCTATGTCACCTCTGCTTGCTTGTCAGAGACAGAGTATCGCAAAACATACAACTCACTCCATGAATTGATTGCTACGGCATCTGTCATCAGCAGTCACAACTAGCAACACCAGTAGCAGCCGACTGCACGTAAAGAATTGGAATGTGCAGTGGGATTTTTGTGAATTCGGCGCAAGGCTGATCTTTCCGACATAGGTTTGAGAATCCTATGGGAACACGTGTACTGTTTCTAAATTAAGTGTAGTGGTGGGAGGAGGGTACTTCCTGCGCATTACAGCACGCTTGCCAATTGTGGCTGCTAATCGTTCGCTCGTATCTGCCTTGACACATTTTCTGGCTGTGAATTATTCCACTTGCATGGCAGTGTGCGCATGTTGGTGTGTTAAAAATTCTGGAGGCGCTGGGTATCGATCACAGTACCTCTCGCATGCTAAGCGAGCGCTCTACCATCTGAGCTACGCCCCCTGCTGACCAACTGCGCTACATACAGCCATATCAATTGCACAGACCCTTGCACTCCAATTATTCCGCAGACAAACACTACTCTCAATGTGTCTGTGAGGGTGTCTTTCAGGTTTCCTGCATTCTGTATCGAATCGTAGTTGGCCAGAATCAAAGTGGCACGCACGACGTCGAAAATAGCGTTCGGCCAACGCTCTGAGGTAGACGAAAGTGTTGTTCACTCTCTAGACTTCACTGAGGTTAGGCCGTTTTACCCAAGGCAGATTTGCACTCGATGACACCTCGACAACAGCCGGTCCTCACATTTACGTCTTGCTCTCCTTACGTCAGTATACTAGTCTGTGACGCTGGCTTTGCAACATCTTGCGTGCCTTTAGGCTCGCCGCGACCAACACTTACCACGCACTGACCACAAAACATGGAGGCGCCGGGGCTTGAACCCGGGACCTTTCACATGCAAAGCGAACGCTCTACCAACTGAGCTACGCCCCCAAGCACAACCAAGCTGCGCTGTTCTCCATTCTTTACTACTCTTATGTGCACGGACACGATGGTTGGTTGGTTTGCAGGGCTGAAGGGAACAGAGTACAAAGGCGCGGACGCGTTCATATACACAAGAGTTCCAAGTAGTTTCGATGCTCTGGTATTACGACTGCAAATTCCGTCCGTTTTTAACGTCTTAAATTGAAGGGGCAGTCACAAGCTGCTCTGTTTTCAAGCCATGTCGACAATCACACAGCACCTGAGGTAACAAGCACATCTGAAGCCCCATTGTGCACTCGACTGTTCATGCCAACTCACTGCCTCGCACTTTACTACTGTGTACCACTCTTGTCGTCCAACTGCAAAAGACTGGGCCACAACAAGTTTCCGCGTCTCCATTGCACTGCGCAAACTACGAAACGCTCCCCAAACATGGCACTCACCCATGCAGACGTCTTTTCCGACTTTACACGACGCTCACGCAACGCTCACGCTAGTGACACCCTTATTTAGAGCTTGACGTCGCGCCCAAGCGAGTGAGCACATTTCGCCTACGGCTTAGGCCGCCCACCTAGTGTGGCTGCTCGGTGTCTGCAGGCAGCGAGGGGCTGCAAGCTTCCCGTATTCGCGCCTATGTCACCTCTGCTTGCTTGTCAGAGACAGAGTATCGCAAAACATACAACTCACTCCATGAATTGATTGCTACGGCATCTGTCATCAGCAGTCACAACTAGCAACACCAGTAGCAGCCGACTGCACGTAAAGAATTGGAATGTGCAGTGGGATTTTTGTGAATTCGGCGCAAGGCTGATCTTTCCGACATAGGTTTGAGAATCCTATGGGAACACGTGTACTGTTTCTAAATTAAGTGTAGTGGTGGGAGGAGGGTACTTCCTGCGCATTACAGCACGCTTGCCAATTGTGGCTGCTAATCGTTCGCTCGTATCTGCCTTGACACATTTTCTGGCTGTGAATTATTCCACTTGCATGGCAGTGTGCGCATGTTGGTGTGTTAAAAATTCTGGAGGCGCTGGGTATCGATCACAGTACCTCTCGCATGCTAAGCGAGCGCTCTACCATCTGAGCTACGCCCCCTGCTGACCAACTGCGCTACATACAGCCATATCAATTGCACAGACCCTTGCACTCCAATTATTCCGCAGACAAACACTACTCTCAATGTGTCTGTGAGGGTGTCTTTCAGGTTTCCTGCATTCTGTATCGAATCGTAGTTGGCCAGAATCAAAGTGGCACGCACGACGTCGAAAATAGCGTTCGGCCAACGCTCTGAGGTAGACGAAAGTGTTGTTCACTCTCTAGACTTCACTGAGGTTAGGCCGTTTTACCCAAGGCAGATTTGCACTCGATGACACCTCGACAACAGCCGGTCCTCACATTTACGTCTTGCTCTCCTTACGTCAGTATACTAGTCTGTGACGCTGGCTTTGCAACATCTTGCGTGCCTTTAGGCTCGCCGCGACCAACACTTACCACGCACTGACCACAAAACATGGAGGCGCCGGGGCTTGAACCCGGGACCTTTCACATGCAAAGCGAACGCTCTACCAACTGAGCTACGCCCCCAAGCACAACCAAGCTGCGCTGTTCTCCATTCTTTACTACTCTTATGTGCACGGACACGATGGTTGGTTGGTTTGCAGGGCTGAAGGGAACAGAGTACAAAGGCGCGGACGCGTTCATATACACAAGAGTTCCAAGTAGTTTCGATGCTCTGGTATTACGACTGCAAATTCCGTCCGTTTTTAACGTCTTAAATTGAAGGGGCAGTCACAAGCTGCTCTGTTTTCAAGCCATGTCGACAATCACACAGCACCTGAGGTAACAAGCACATCTGAAGCCCCATTGTGCACTCGACTGTTCATGCCAACTCACTGCCTCGCACTTTACTACTGTGTACCACTCTTGTCGTCCAACTGCAAAAGACTGGGCCACAACAAGTTTCCGCGTCTCCATTGCACTGCGCAAACTACGAAACGCTCCCCAAACATGGCACTCACCCATGCAGACGTCTTTTCCGACTTTACACGACGCTCACGCAACGCTCACGCTAGTGACACCCTTATTTAGAGCTTGACGTCGCGCCCAAGCGAGTGAGCACATTTCGCCTACGGCTTAGGCCGCCCACCTAGTGTGGCTGCTCGGTGTCTGCAGGCAGCGAGGGGCTGCAAGCTTCCCGTATTCGCGCCTATGTCACCTCTGCTTGCTTGTCAGAGACAGAGTATCGCAAAACATACAACTCACTCCATGAATTGATTGCTACGGCATCTGTCATCAGCAGTCACAACTAGCAACACCAGTAGCAGCCGACTGCACGTAAAGAATTGGAATGTGCAGTGGGATTTTTGTGAATTCGGCGCAAGGCTGATCTTTCCGACATAGGTTTGAGAATCCTATGGGAACACGTGTACTGTTTCTAAATTAAGTGTAGTGGTGGGAGGAGGGTACTTCCTGCGCATTACAGCACGCTTGCCAATTGTGGCTGCTAATCGTTCGCTCGTATCTGCCTTGACACATTTTCTGGCTGTGAATTATTCCACTTGCATGGCAGTGTGCGCATGTTGGTGTGTTAAAAATTCTGGAGGCGCTGGGTATCGATCCCAGTACCTCTCGCATGCTAAGCGAGCGCTCTACCATCTGAGCTACGGCCCCTGCTGACCAACTGCGCTACATACAGCCATATCAATTGCACAGACCCTTGCACTCCAATTATTCCGCAGACAAACACTACTCTCAATGTGTCTGTGAGGGTGTCTTTCAGGTTTCCTGCATTCTGTATCGAATCGTAGTTGGCCAAAATCAAAGTGGCACGCACGACGTCGAAAATAGCGTTCGGCCAACGCTCTGAGGTAGACGAAAGTGTTGTTCACTCTCTAGACTTCACTGAGGTTAGGCCGTTTTACCTAAGGCAGATTTGCACTCGATGACACCTCGACAACAGCCGGTCCTCACATTTACGTCTTGCTCTCCTTACGTCAGTATACGAGTCTGTGACGCTGGCTTTGCAACATCTTGCGTGCCTTTAGGCTCGCCGCGACCAACACTTACCACGCACTGACCACAAAACATGGAGGCGCCGGGGCTTCAACCCGGGACCGTTCACATGCAAAGCGAACGCTCTACCAACTGAGCTACGCCGCCAAGCACAACCATGCTGCGCTCTTCTCCATTCTTTACTACTCTTATGTGCACGGACGCGATGGTTGGTTGGTTTGCAGGGCTGAAGGGAACAGAGTACAAAGGCGCGGACGCGTTCATATACACAAGAGTTCCAAGTAGTTTCGATGCTCTGGTATTACGACTGCAAATTCCGTCCGTTTTTAACGTCTTAAATTGAAGGGGCAGTCACAAGCTGCTCTGTTTTCAAGCCATGTCGACAATCACACAGCACCTGAGGTAACAAGCACATCTGAAGCCCCATTGTGCACTCGACTGTTCATGCCAACTCACTGCCTCGCACTTTACTACTGTGTACCACTCTTGTCGTCCAACTGCAAAAGACTGGGCCACAACAAGTTTCCGCGTCTCCATTGCACTGCGCAAACTACGAAACGCTCCCCAAACATGGCACTCACCCATGCAGACGTCTTTTCCGACTTTACACGACGCTCACGCAACGCTCACGCTAGTGACACCCTTATTTAGAGCTTGACGTCGCGCCCAAGCGAGTGAGCACATTTCGCCTACGGCTTAGGCCGCCCACCTAGTGTGGCTGCTCGGTGTCTGCAGGCAGCGAGGGGCTGCAAGCTTCCCGTATTCGCGCCTATGTCACCTCTGCTTGCTTGTCAGAGACAGAGTATCGCAAAACATACAACTCACTCCATGAATTGATTGCTACGGCATCTGTCATCAGCAGTCACAACTAGCAACACCAGTAGCAGCCGACTGCACGTAAAGAATTGGAATGTGCAGTGGGATTTTTGTGAATTCGGCGCAAGGCTGATCTTTCCGACATAGGTTTGAGAATCCTATGGGAACACGTGTACTGTTTCTAAATTAAGTGTAGTGGTGGGAGGAGGGTACTTCCTGCGCATTACAGCACGCTTGCCAATTGTGGCTGCTAATCGTTCGCTCGTATCTGCCTTGACACATTTTCTGGCTGTGAATTATTCCACTTGCATGGCAGTGTGCGCATGTTGGTGTGTTAAAAATTCTGGAGGCGCTGGGTATCGATCCCAGTACCTCTCGCATGCTAAGCGAGCGCTCTACCATCTGAGCTACGGCCCCTGCTGACCAACTGCGCTACATACAGCCATATCAATTGCACAGACCCTTGCACTCCAATTATTCCGCAGACAAACACTACTCTCAATGTGTCTGTGAGGGTGTCTTTCAGGTTTCCTGCATTCTGTATCGAATCGTAGTTGGCCAAAATCAAAGTGGCACGCACGACGTCGAAAATAGCGTTCGGCCAACGCTCTGAGGTAGACGAAAGTGTTGTTCACTCTCTAGACTTCACTGAGGTTAGGCCGTTTTACCTAAGGCAGATTTGCACTCGATGACACCTCGACAACAGCCGGTCCTCACATTTACGTCTTGCTCTCCTTACGTCAGTATACGAGTCTGTGACGCTGGCTTTGCAACATCTTGCGTGCCTTTAGGCTCGCCGCGACCAACACTTACCACGCACTGACCACAAAACATGGAGGCGCCGGGGCTTCAACCCGGGACCGTTCACATGCAAAGCGAACGCTCTACCAACTGAGTTACGCCGCCAAGCACAACCATGCTGCGCTCTTCTCCATTCTTTACTACTCTTATGTGCACGGACGCGATGGTTGGTTGGTTTGCAGGGCTGAAGGGAACAGAGTACAAAGGCGCGGACGCGTTCATATACACAAGAGTTCCAAGTAGTTTCGATGCTCTGGTATTACGACTGCAAATTCCGTCCGTTTTTAACGTCTTAAATTGAAGGGGCAGTCACAAGCTGCTCTGTTTTCAAGCCATGTCGACAATCACACAGCACCTGAGGTAACAAGCACATCTGAAGCCCCATTGTGCACTCGACTGTTCATGCCAACTCACTGCCTCGCACTTTACTACTGTGTACCACTCTTGTCGTCCAACTGCAAAAGACTGGGCCACAACAAGTTTCCGCGTCTCCATTGCACTGCGCAAACTACGAAACGCTCCCCAAACATGGCACTCACCCATGCAGACGTCTTTTCCGACTTTACACGACGCTCACGCAACGCTCACGCTAGTGACACCCTTATTTAGAGCTTGACGTCGCGCCCAAGCGAGTGAGCACATTTCGCCTACGGCTTAGGCCGCCCACCTAGTGTGGCTGCTCGGTGTCTGCAGGCAGCGAGGGGCTGCAAGCTTCCCGTATTCGCGCCTATGTCACCTCTGCTTGCTTGTCAGAGACAGAGTATCGCAAAACATACAACTCACTCCATGAATTGATTGCTACGGCATCTGTCATCAGCAGTCACAACTAGCAACACCAGTAGCAGCCGACTGCACGTAAAGAATTGGAATGTGCAGTGGGATTTTTGTGAATTCGGCGCAAGGCTGATCTTTCCGACATAGGTTTGAGAATCCTATGGGAACACGTGTACTGTTTCTAAATTAAGTGTAGTGGTGGGAGGAGGGTACTTCCTGCGCATTACAGCACGCTTGCCAATTGTGGCTGCTAATCGTTCGCTCGTATCTGCCTTGACACATTTTCTGGCTGTGAATTATTCCACTTGCATGGCAGTGTGCGCATGTTGGTGTGTTAAAAATTCTGGAGGCGCTGGGTATCGATCCCAGTACCTCTCGCATGCTAAGCGAGCGCTCTACCATCTGAGCTACGCCCCCTGCTGACCAACTGCGCTACATACAGCCATATCAATTGCACAGACCCTTGCACTCCAATTATTCCGCAGACAAACACTACTCTCAATGTGTCTGTGAGGGTGTCTTTCAGGTTTCCTGCATTCTGTATCGAATCGTAGTTGGCCAGAATCAAAGTGGCACGCACGACGTCGAAAATAGCGTTCGGCCAACGCTCTGAGGTAGACGAAAGTGTTGTTCACTCTCTAGACTTCACTGAGGTTAGGCCGTTTTACCTAAGGCAGATTTGCACTCGATGACACCTCGACAACAGCCGGTCCTCACATTTACGTCTTGCTCTCCTTACGTCAGTATACTAGTCTGTGACGCTGGCTTTGCAACATCTTGCGTGCCTTTAGGCTCGCCGCGACCAACACTTACCACGCACTGACCACAAAACATGGAGGCGCCGGGGCTTGAACCCGGGACCTTTCACATGCAAAGCGAACGCTCTACCAACTGAGCTACGCCCCCAAGCACAACCAAGCTGCGCTGTTCTCCATTCTTTACTACTCTTATGTGCACGGACACGATGGTTGGTTGGTTTGCAGGGCTGAAGGGAACAGAGTACAAAGGCGCGGACGCGTTCATATACACAAGAGTTCCAAGTAGTTTCGATGCTCTGGTATTACGACTGCAAATTCCGTCCGTTTTTAACGTCTTAAATTGAAGGGGCAGTCACAAGCTGCTCTGTTTTCAAGCCATGTCGACAATCACACAGCACCTGAGGTAACAAGCACATCTGAAGCCCCATTGTGCACTCGACTGTTCATGCCAACTCACTGCCTCGCACTTTACTACTGTGTACCACTCTTGTCGTCCAACTGCAAAAGACTGGGCCACAACAAGTTTCCGCGTCTCCATTGCACTGCGCAAACTACGAAACGCTCCCCAAACATGGCACTCACCCATGCAGACGTCTTTTCCGACTTTACACGACGCTCACGCAACGCTCACGCTAGTGACACCCTTATTTAGAGCTTGACGTCGCGCCCAAGCGAGTGAGCACATTTCGCCTACGGCTTAGGCCGCCCACCTAGTGTGGCTGCTCGGTGTCTGCAGGCAGCGAGGGGCTGCAAGCTTCCCGTATTCGCGCCTATGTCACCTCTGCTTGCTTGTCAGAGACAGAGTATCGCAAAACATACAACTCACTCCATGAATTGATTGCTACGGCATCTGTCATCAGCAGTCACAACTAGCAACACCAGTAGCAGCCGACTGCACGTAAAGAATTGGAATGTGCAGTGGGATTTTTGTGAATTCGGCGCAAGGCTGATCTTTCCGACATAGGTTTGAGAATCCTATGGGAACACGTGTACTGTTTCTAAATTAAGTGTAGTGGTGGGAGGAGGGTACTTCCTGCGCATTACAGCACGCTTGCCAATTGTGGCTGCTAATCGTTCGCTCGTATCTGCCTTGACACATTTTCTGGCTGTGAATTATTCCACTTGCATGGCAGTGTGCGCATGTTGGTGTGTTAAAAATTCTGGAGGCGCTGGGTATCGATCCCAGTACCTCTCGCATGCTAAGCGAGCGCTCTACCATCTGAGCTACGCCCCCTGCTGACCAACTGCGCTACATACAGCCATATCAATTGCACAGACCCTTGCACTCCAATTATTCCGCAGACAAACACTACTCTCAATGTGTCTGTGAGGGTGTCTTTCAGGTTTCCTGCATTCTGTATCGAATCGTAGTTGGCCAGAATCAAAGTGGCACGCACGACGTCGAAAATAGCGTTCGGCCAACGCTCTGAGGTAGACGAAAGTGTTGTTCACTCTCTAGACTTCACTGAGGTTAGGCCGTTTTACCTAAGGCAGATTTGCACTCGATGACACCTCGACAACAGCCGGTCCTCACATTTACGTCTTGCTCTCCTTACGTCAGTATACTAGTCTGTGACGCTGGCTTTGCAACATCTTGCGTGCCTTTAGGCTCGCCGCGACCAACACTTACCACGCACTGACCACAAAACATGGAGGCGCCGGGGCTTGAACCCGGGACCTTTCACATGCAAAGCGAACGCTCTACCAACTGAGCTACGCCCCCAAGCACAACCAAGCTGCGCTGTTCTCCATTCTTTACTACTCTTATGTGCACGGACACGATGGTTGGTTGGTTTGCAGGGCTGAAGGGAACAGAGTACAAAGGCGCGGACGCGTTCATATACACAAGAGTTCCAAGTAGTTTCGATGCTCTGGTATTACGACTGCAAATTCCGTCCGTTTTTAACGTCTTAAATTGAAGGGGCAGTCACAAGCTGCTCTGTTTTCAAGCCATGTCGACAATCACACAGCACCTGAGGTAACAAGCACATCTGAAGCCCCATTGTGCACTCGACTGTTCATGCCAACTCACTGCCTCGCACTTTACTACTGTGTACCACTCTTGTCGTCCAACTGCAAAAGACTGGGCCACAACAAGTTTCCGCGTCTCCATTGCACTGCGCAAACTACGAAACGCTCCCCAAACATGGCACTCACCCATGCAGACGTCTTTTCCGACTTTACACGACGCTCACGCAACGCTCACGCTAGTGACACCCTTATTTAGAGCTTGACGTCGCGCCCAAGCGAGTGAGCACATTTCGCCTACGGCTTAGGCCGCCCACCTAGTGTGGCTGCTCGGTGTCTGCAGGCAGCGAGGGGCTGCAAGCTTCCCGTATTCGCGCCTATGTCACCTCTGCTTGCTTGTCAGAGACAGAGTATCGCAAAACATACAACTCACTCCATGAATTGATTGCTACGGCATCTGTCATCAGCAGTCACAACTAGCAACACCAGTAGCAGCCGACTGCACGTAAAGAATTGGAATGTGCAGTGGGATTTTTGTGAATTCGGCGCAAGGCTGATCTTTCCGACATAGGTTTGAGAATCCTATGGGAACACGTGTACTGTTTCTAAATTAAGTGTAGTGGTGGGAGGAGGGTACTTCCTGCGCATTACAGCACGCTTGCCAATTGTGGCTGCTAATCGTTCGCTCGTATCTGCCTTGACACATTTTCTGGCTGTGAATTATTCCACTTGCATGGCAGTGTGCGCATGTTGGTGTGTTAAAAATTCTGGAGGCGCTGGGTATCGATCCCAGTACCTCTCGCATGCTAAGCGAGCGCTCTACCATCTGAGCTACGGCCCCTGCTGACCAACTGCGCTACATACAGCCATATCAATTGCACAGACCCTTGCACTCCAATTATTCCGCAGACAAACACTACTCTCAATGTGTCTGTGAGGGTGTCTTTCAGGTTTCCTGCATTCTGTATCGAATCGTAGTTGGCCAAAATCAAAGTGGCACGCACGACGTCGAAAATAGCGTTCGGCCAACGCTCTGAGGTAGACGAAAGTGTTGTTCACTCTCTAGACTTCACTGAGGTTAGGCCGTTTTACCTAAGGCAGATTTGCACTCGATGACACCTCGACAACAGCCGGTCCTCACATTTACGTCTTGCTCTCCTTACGTCAGTATACGAGTCTGTGACGCTGGCTTTGCAACATCTTGCGTGCCTTTAGGCTCGCCGCGACCAACACTTACCACGCACTGACCACAAAACATGGAGGCGCCGGGGCTTCAACCCGGGACCGTTCACATGCAAAGCGAACGCTCTACCAACTGAGCTACGCCGCCAAGCACAACCATGCTGCGCTCTTCTCCATTCTTTACTACTCTTATGTGCACGGACGCGATGGTTGGTTGGTTTGCAGGGCTGAAGGGAACAGAGTACAAAGGCGCGGACGCGTTCATATACACAAGAGTTCCAAGTAGTTTCGATGCTCTGGTATTACGACTGCAAATTCCGTCCGTTTTTAACGTCTTAAATTGAAGGGGCAGTCACAAGCTGCTCTGTTTTCAAGCCATGTCGACAATCACACAGCACCTGAGGTAACAAGCACATCTGAAGCCCCATTGTGCACTCGACTGTTCATGCCAACTCACTGCCTCGCACTTTACTACTGTGTACCACTCTTGTCGTCCAACTGCAAAAGACTGGGCCACAACAAGTTTCCGCGTCTCCATTGCACTGCGCAAACTACGAAACGCTCCCCAAACATGGCACTCACCCATGCAGACGACTTTTCCGACTTTACACGACGCTCACGCAACGCTCACGTTAGTGACACCCTTATTTAGAGCTTGACGTCGCGCCCAAGCGAGTGAGCACATTTCGCCTACGGCTTAGGCCGCCCACCTAGTGTGGCTGCTCGGTGTCTGCAGGCAGCGAGGGGCTGCAAGCTTCCCGTATTCGCGCCTATGTCACCTCTGCTTGCTTGTCAGAGACAGAGTATCGCAAAACATACAACTCACTCCATGAATTGATTGCTACGGCATCTGTCATCAGCAGTCACAACTAGCAACACCAGTAGCAGCCGACTGCACGTAAAGAATTGGAATGTGCAGTGGGATTTTTGTGAATTCGGCGCAAGGCTGATCTTTCCGACATAGGTTTGAGAATCCTATGGGAACACGTGTACTGTTTCTAAATTAAGTGTAGTGGTGGGAGGAGGGTACTTCCTGCGCATTACAGCACGCTTGCCAATTGTGGCTGCTAATCGTTCGCTCGTATCTGCCTTGACACATTTTCTGGCTGTGAATTATTCCACTTGCATGGCAGTGTGCGCATGTTGGTGTGTTAAAAATTCTGGAGGCGCTGGGTATCGATCCCAGTACCTCTCGCATGCTAAGCGAGCGCTCTACCATCTGAGCTACGCCCCCTGCTGACCAACTGCGCTACATACAGCCATATCAATTGCACAGACCCTTGCACTCCAATTATTCCGCAGACAAACACTACTCTCAATGTGTCTGTGAGGGTGTCTTTCAGGTTTCCTGCATTCTGTATCGAATCGTAGTTGGCCAGAATCAAAGTGGCACGCACGACGTCGAAAATAGCGTTCGGCCAACGCTCTGAGGTAGACGAAAGTGTTGTTCACTCTCTAGACTTCACTGAGGTTAGGCCGTTTTACCCAAGGCAGATTTGCACTCGATGACACCTCGACAACAGCCGGTCCTCACATTTACGTCTTGCTCTCCTTACGTCAGTATACTAGTCTGTGACGCTGGCTTTGCAACATCTTGCGTGCCTTTAGGCTCGCCGCGACCAACACTTACCACGCACTGACCACAAAACATGGAGGCGCCGGGGCTTGAACCCGGGACCTTTCACATGCAAAGCGAACGCTCTACCAACTGAGCTACGCCCCCAAGCACAACCAAGCTGCGCTGTTCTCCATTCTTTACTACTCTTATGTGCACGGACACGATGGTTGGTTGGTTTGCAGGGCTGAAGGGAACAGAGTACAAAGGCGCGGACGCGTTCATATACACAAGAGTTCCAAGTAGTTTCGATGCTCTGGTATTACGACTGCAAATTCCGTCCGTTTTTAACGTCTTAAATTGAAGGGGCAGTCACAAGCTGCTCTGTTTTCAAGCCATGTCGACAATCACACAGCACCTGAGGTAACAAGCACATCTGAAGCCCCATTGTGCACTCGACTGTTCATGCCAACTCACTGCCTCGCACTTTACTACTGTGTACCACTCTTGTCGTCCAACTGCAAAAGACTGGGCCACAACAAGTTTCCGCGTCTCCATTGCACTGCGCAAACTACGAAACGCTCCCCAAACATGGCACTCACCCATGCAGACGTCTTTTCCGACTTTACACGACGCTCACGCAACGCTCACGCTAGTGACACCCTTATTTAGAGCTTGACGTCGCGCCCAAGCGAGTGAGCACATTTCGCCTACGGCTTAGGCCGCCCACCTAGTGTGGCTGCTCGGTGTCTGCAGGCAGCGAGGGGCTGCAAGCTTCCCGTATTCGCGCCTATGTCACCTCTGCTTGCTTGTCAGAGACAGAGTATCGCAAAACATACAACTCACTCCATGAATTGATTGCTACGGCATCTGTCATCAGCAGTCACAACTAGCAACACCAGTAGCAGCCGACTGCACGTAAAGAATTGGAATGTGCAGTGGGATTTTTGTGAATTCGGCGCAAGGCTGATCTTTCCGACATAGGTTTGAGAATCCTATGGGAACACGTGTACTGTTTCTAAATTAAGTGTAGTGGTGGGAGGAGGGTACTTCCTGCGCATTACAGCACGCTTGCCAATTGTGGCTGCTAATCGTTCGCTCGTATCTGCCTTGACACATTTTCTGGCTGTGAATTATTCCACTTGCATGGCAGTGTGCGCATGTTGGTGTGTTAAAAATTCTGGAGGCGCTGGGTATCGATCCCAGTACCTCTCGCATGCTAAGCGAGCGCTCTACCATCTGAGCTACGGCCCCTGCTGACCAACTGCGCTACATACAGCCATATCAATTGCACAGACCCTTGCACTCCAATTATTCCGCAGACAAACACTACTCTCAATGTGTCTGTGAGGGTGTCTTTCAGGTTTCCTGCATTCTGTATCGAATCGTAGTTGGCCAAAATCAAAGTGGCACGCACGACGTCGAAAATAGCGTTCGGCCAACGCTCTGAGGTAGACGAAAGTGTTGTTCACTCTCTAGACTTCACTGAGGTTAGGCCGTTTTACCTAAGGCAGATTTGCACTCGATGACACCTCGACAACAGCCGGTCCTCACATTTACGTCTTGCTCTCCTTACGTCAGTATACGAGTCTGTGACGCTGGCTTTGCAACATCTTGCGTGCCTTTAGGCTCGCCGCGACCAACACTTACCACGCACTGACCACAAAACATGGAGGCGCCGGGGCTTCAACCCGGGACCGTTCACATGCAAAGCGAACGCTCTACCAACTGAGCTACGCCGCCAAGCACAACCATGCTGCGCTCTTCTCCATTCTTTACTACTCTTATGTGCACGGACGCGATGGTTGGTTGGTTTGCAGGGCTGAAGGGAACAGAGTACAAAGGCGCGGACGCGTTCATATACACAAGAGTTCCAAGTAGTTTCGATGCTCTGGTATTACGACTGCAAATTCCGTCCGTTTTTAACGTCTTAAATTGAAGGGGCAGTCACAAGCTGCTCTGTTTTCAAGCCATGTCGACAATCACACAGCACCTGAGGTAACAAGCACATCTGAAGCCCCATTGTGCACTCGACTGTTCATGCCAACTCACTGCCTCGCACTTTACTACTGTGTACCACTCTTGTCGTCCAACTGCAAAAGACTGGGCCACAACAAGTTTCCGCGTCTCCATTGCACTGCGCAAACTACGAAACGCTCCCCAAACATGGCACTCACCCATGCAGACGACTTTTCCGACTTTACACGACGCTCACGCAACGCTCACGCCAGTGACAGCCTTATTTAGAGCTTGACTTCGCGCCCAAGCGAGTGAGCACATTTCGCCTACGGCTTAGGCCGCCCACCTAGTGTGGCTGCTCGGTGTCTGCAGGCAGCGAGGGGCTGCAAGCTTCCCGTATTCGCGCCTATGTCACCTCTGCTTGCTTGTCAGAGACAGAGTATCGCAAAACATACAACTCACTCCATGAATTGATTGCTACGGCATCTGTCATCAGCAGTCACAACTAGCAACACCAGTAGCAGCCGACTGCACGTAAAGAATTGGAATGTGCAGTGGGATTTTTGTGAATTCGGCGCAAGGCTGATCTTTCCGACATAGGTTTGAGAATCCTATGGGAACACGTGTACTGTTTCTAAATTAAGTGTAGTGGTGGGAGGAGGGTACTTCCTGCGCATTACAGCACGCTTGCCAATTGTGGCTGCTAATCGTTCGCTCGTATCTGCCTTGACACATTTTCTGGCTGTGAATTATTCCACTTGCATGGCAGTGTGCGCATGTTGGTGTGTTAAAAATTCTGGAGGCGCTGGGTATCGATCCCAGTACCTCTCGCATGCTAAGCGAGCGCTCTACCATCTGAGCTACGCCCCCTGCTGACCAACTGCGCTACATACAGCCATATCAATTGCACAGACCCTTGCACTCCAATTATTCCGCAGACAAACACTACTCTCAATGTGTCTGTGAGGGTGTCTTTCAGGTTTCCTGCATTCTGTATCGAATCGTAGTTGGCCAGAATCAAAGTGGCACGCACGACGTCGAAAATAGCGTTCGGCCAACGCTCTGAGGTAGACGAAAGTGTTGTTCACTCTCTAGACTTCACTGAGGTTAGGCCGTTTTACCCAAGGCAGATTTGCACTCGATGACACCTCGACAACAGCCGGTCCTCACATTTACGTCTTGCTCTCCTTACGTCAGTATACTAGTCTGTGACGCTGGCTTTGCAACATCTTGCGTGCCTTTAGGCTCGCCGCGACCAACACTTACCACGCACTGACCACAAAACATGGAGGCGCCGGGGCTTGAACCCGGGACCTTTCACATGCAAAGCGAACGCTCTACCAACTGAGCTACGCCCCCAAGCACAACCAAGCTGCGCTGTTCTCCATTCTTTACTACTCTTATGTGCACGGACACGATGGTTGGTTGGTTTGCAGGGCTGAAGGGAACAGAGTACAAAGGCGCGGACGCGTTCATATACACAAGAGTTCCAAGTAGTTTCGATGCTCTGGTATTACGACTGCAAATTCCGTCCGTTTTTAACGTCTTAAATTGAAGGGGCAGTCACAAGCTGCTCTGTTTTCAAGCCATGTCGACAATCACACAGCACCTGAGGTAACAAGCACATCTGAAGCCCCATTGTGCACTCGACTGTTCATGCCAACTCACTGCCTCGCACTTTACTACTGTGTACCACTCTTGTCGTCCAACTGCAAAAGACTGGGCCACAACAAGTTTCCGCGTCTCCATTGCACTGCGCAAACTACGAAACGCTCCCCAAACATGGCACTCACCCATGCAGACGTCTTTTCCGACTTTACACGACGCTCACGCAACGCTCACGCTAGTGACACCCTTATTTAGAGCTTGACGTCGCGCCCAAGCGAGTGAGCACATTTCGCCTACGGCTTAGGCCGCCCACCTAGTGTGGCTGCTCGGTGTCTGCAGGCAGCGAGGGGCTGCAAGCTTCCCGTATTCGCGCCTATGTCACCTCTGCTTGCTTGTCAGAGACAGAGTATCGCAAAACATACAACTCACTCCATGAATTGATTGCTACGGCATCTGTCATCAGCAGTCACAACTAGCAACACCAGTAGCAGCCGACTGCACGTAAAGAATTGGAATGTGCAGTGGGATTTTTGTGAATTCGGCGCAAGGCTGATCTTTCCGACATAGGTTTGAGAATCCTATGGGAACACGTGTACTGTTTCTAAATTAAGTGTAGTGGTGGGAGGAGGGTACTTCCTGCGCATTACAGCACGCTTGCCAATTGTGGCTGCTAATCGTTCGCTCGTATCTGCCTTGACACATTTTCTGGCTGTGAATTATTCCACTTGCATGGCAGTGTGCGCATGTTGGTGTGTTAAAAATTCTGGAGGCGCTGGGTATCGATCACAGTACCTCTCGCATGCTAAGCGAGCGCTCTACCATCTGAGCTACGCCCCCTGCTGACCAACTGCGCTACATACAGCCATATCAATTGCACAGACCCTTGCACTCCAATTATTCCGCAGACAAACACTACTCTCAATGTGTCTGTGAGGGTGTCTTTCAGGTTTCCTGCATTCTGTATCGAATCGTAGTTGGCCAGAATCAAAGTGGCACGCACGACGTCGAAAATAGCGTTCGGCCAACGCTCTGAGGTAGACGAAAGTGTTGTTCACTCTCTAGACTTCACTGAGGTTAGGCCGTTTTACCTAAGGCAGATTTGCACTCGATGACACCTCGACAACAGCCGGTCCTCACATTTACGTCTTGCTCTCCTTACGTCAGTATACGAGTCTGTGACGCTGGCTTTGCAACATCTTGCGTGCCTTTAGGCTCGCCGCGACCAACACTTACCACGCACTGACCACAAAACATGGAGGCGCCGGGGCTTCAACCCGGGACCGTTCACATGCAAAGCGAACGCTCTACCAACTGAGCTACGCCGCCAAGCACAACCATGCTGCGCTCTTCTCCATTCTTTACTACTCTTATGTGCACGGACGCGATGGTTGGTTGGTTTGCAGGGCTGAAGGGAACAGAGTACAAAGGCGCGGACGCGTTCATATACACAAGAGTTCCAAGTAGTTTCGATGCTCTGGTATTACGACTGCAAATTCCGTCCGTTTTTAACGTCTTAAATTGAAGGGGCAGTCACAAGCTGCTCTGTTTTCAAGCCATGTCGACAATCACACAGCACCTGAGGTAACAAGCACATCTGAAGCCCCATTGTGCACTCGACTGTTCATGCCAACTCACTGCCTCGCACTTTACTACTGTGTACCACTCTTGTCGTCCAACTGCAAAAGACTGGGCCACAACAAGTTTCCGCGTCTCCATTGCACTGCGCAAACTACGAAACGCTCCCCAAACATGGCACTCACCCATGCAGACGACTTTTCCGACTTTACACGACGCTCACGCAACGCTCACGCCAGTGACAGCCTTATTTAGAGCTTGACTTCGCGCCCAAGCGAGTGAGCACATTTCGCCTACGGCTTAGGCCGCCCACCTAGTGTGGCTGCTCGGTGTCTGCAGGCAGCGAGGGGCTGCAAGCTTCCCGTATTCGCGCCTATGTCACCTCTGCTTGCTTGTCAGAGACAGAGTATCGCAAAACATACAACTCACTCCATGAATTGATTGCTACGGCATCTGTCATCAGCAGTCACAACTAGCAACACCAGTAGCAGCCGACTGCACGTAAAGAATTGGAATGTGCAGTGGGATTTTTGTGAATTCGGCGCAAGGCTGATCTTTCCGACATAGGTTTGAGAATCCTATGGGAACACGTGTACTGTTTCTAAATTAAGTGTAGTGGTGGGAGGAGGGTACTTCCTGCGCATTACAGCACGCTTGCCAATTGTGGCTGCTAATCGTTCGCTCGTATCTGCCTTGACACATTTTCTGGCTGTGAATTATTCCACTTGCATGGCAGTGTGCGCATGTTGGTGTGTTAAAAATTCTGGAGGCGCTGGGTATCGATCCCAGTACCTCTCGCATGCTAAGCGAGCGCTCTACCATCTGAGCTACGCCCCCTGCTGACCAACTGCGCTACATACAGCCATATCAATTGCACAGACCCTTGCACTCCAATTATTCCGCAGACAAACACTACTCTCAATGTGTCTGTGAGGGTGTCTTTCAGGTTTCCTGCATTCTGTATCGAATCGTAGTTGGCCAGAATCAAAGTGGCACGCACGACGTCGAAAATAGCGTTCGGCCAACGCTCTGAGGTAGACGAAAGTGTTGTTCACTCTCTAGACTTCACTGAGGTTAGGCCGTTTTACCCAAGGCAGATTTGCACTCGATGACACCTCGACAACAGCCGGTCCTCACATTTACGTCTTGCTCTCCTTACGTCAGTATACTAGTCTGTGACGCTGGCTTTGCAACATCTTGCGTGCCTTTAGGCTCGCCGCGACCAACACTTACCACGCACTGACCACAAAACATGGAGGCGCCGGGGCTTGAACCCGGGACCTTTCACATGCAAAGCGAACGCTCTACCAACTGAGCTACGCCCCCAAGCACAACCAAGCTGCGCTGTTCTCCATTCTTTACTACTCTTATGTGCACGGACACGATGGTTGGTTGGTTTGCAGGGCTGAAGGGAACAGAGTACAAAGGCGCGGACGCGTTCATATACACAAGAGTTCCAAGTAGTTTCGATGCTCTGGTATTACGACTGCAAATTCCGTCCGTTTTTAACGTCTTAAATTGAAGGGGCAGTCACAAGCTGCTCTGTTTTCAAGCCATGTCGACAATCACACAGCACCTGAGGTAACAAGCACATCTGAAGCCCCATTGTGCACTCGACTGTTCATGCCAACTCACTGCCTCGCACTTTACTACTGTGTACCACTCTTGTCGTCCAACTGCAAAAGACTGGGCCACAACAAGTTTCCGCGTCTCCATTGCACTGCGCAAACTACGAAACGCTCCCCAAACATGGCACTCACCCATGCAGACGTCTTTTCCGACTTTACACGACGCTCACGCAACGCTCACGCTAGTGACACCCTTATTTAGAGCTTGACGTCGCGCCCAAGCGAGTGAGCACATTTCGCCTACGGCTTAGGCCGCCCACCTAGTGTGGCTGCTCGGTGTCTGCAGGCAGCGAGGGGCTGCAAGCTTCCCGTATTCGCGCCTATGTCACCTCTGCTTGCTTGTCAGAGACAGAGTATCGCAAAACATACAACTCACTCCATGAATTGATTGCTACGGCATCTGTCATCAGCAGTCACAACTAGCAACACCAGTAGCAGCCGACTGCACGTAAAGAATTGGAATGTGCAGTGGGATTTTTGTGAATTCGGCGCAAGGCTGATCTTTCCGACATAGGTTTGAGAATCCTATGGGAACACGTGTACTGTTTCTAAATTAAGTGTAGTGGTGGGAGGAGGGTACTTCCTGCGCATTACAGCACGCTTGCCAATTGTGGCTGCTAATCGTTCGCTCGTATCTGCCTTGACACATTTTCTGGCTGTGAATTATTCCACTTGCATGGCAGTGTGCGCATGTTGGTGTGTTAAAAATTCTGGAGGCGCTGGGTATCGATCCCAGTACCTCTCGCATGCTAAGCGAGCGCTCTACCATCTGAGCTACGGCCCCTGCTGACCAACTGCGCTACATACAGCCATATCAATTGCACAGACCCTTGCACTCCAATTATTCCGCAGACAAACACTACTCTCAATGTGTCTGTGAGGGTGTCTTTCAGGTTTCCTGCATTCTGTATCGAATCGTAGTTGGCCAAAATCAAAGTGGCACGCACGACGTCGAAAATAGCGTTCGGCCAACGCTCTGAGGTAGACGAAAGTGTTGTTCACTCTCTAGACTTCACTGAGGTTAGGCCGTTTTACCTAAGGCAGATTTGCACTCGATGACACCTCGACAACAGCCGGTCCTCACATTTACGTCTTGCTCTCCTTACGTCAGTATACGAGTCTGTGACGCTGGCTTTGCAACATCTTGCGTGCCTTTAGGCTCGCCGCGACCAACACTTACCACGCACTGACCACAAAACATGGAGGCGCCGGGGCTTCAACCCGGGACCGTTCACATGCAAAGCGAACGCTCTACCAACTGAGCTACGCCGCCAAGCACAACCATGCTGCGCTCTTCTCCATTCTTTACTACTCTTATGTGCACGGACGCGATGGTTGGTTGGTTTGCAGGGCTGAAGGGAACAGAGTACAAAGGCGCGGACGCGTTCATATACACAAGAGTTCCAAGTAGTTTCGATGCTCTGGTATTACGACTGCAAATTCCGTCCGTTTTTAACGTCTTAAATTGAAGGGGCAGTCACAAGCTGCTCTGTTTTCAAGCCATGTCGACAATCACACAGCACCTGAGGTAACAAGCACATCTGAAGCCCCATTGTGCACTCGACTGTTCATGCCAACTCACTGCCTCGCACTTTACTACTGTGTACCACTCTTGTCGTCCAACTGCAAAAGACTGGGCCACAACAAGTTTCCGCGTCTCCATTGCACTGCGCAAACTACGAAACGCTCCCCAAACATGGCACTCACCCATGCAGACGACTTTTCCGACTTTACACGACGCTCACGCAACGCTCACGCTAGTGACACCCTTATTTAGAGCTTGACGTCGCGCCCAAGCGAGTGAGCACATTTCGCCTACGGCTTAGGCCGCCCACCTAGTGTGGCTGCTCGGTGTCTGCAGGCAGCGAGGGGCTGCAAGCTTCCCGTATTCGCGCCTATGTCACCTCTGCTTGCTTGTCAGAGACAGAGTATCGCAAAACATACAACTCACTCCATGAATTGATTGCTACGGCATCTGTCATCAGCAGTCACAACTAGCAACACCAGTAGCAGCCGACTGCACGTAAAGAATTGGAATGTGCAGTGGGATTTTTGTGAATTCGGCGCAAGGCTGATCTTTCCGACATAGGTTTGAGAATCCTATGGGAACACGTGTACTGTTTCTAAATTAAGTGTAGTGGTGGGAGGAGGGTACTTCCTGCGCATTACAGCACGCTTGCCAATTGTGGCTGCTAATCGTTCGCTCGTATCTGCCTTGACACATTTTCTGGCTGTGAATTATTCCACTTGCATGGCAGTGTGCGCATGTTGGTGTGTTAAAAATTCTGGAGGCGCTGGGTATCGATCCCAGTACCTCTCGCATGCTAAGCGAGCGCTCTACCATCTGAGCTACGCCCCCTGCTGACCAACTGCGCTACATACAGCCATATCAATTGCACAGACCCTTGCACTCCAATTATTCCGCAGACAAACACTACTCTCAATGTGTCTGTGAGGGTGTCTTTCAGGTTTCCTGCATTCTGTATCGAATCGTAGTTGGCCAGAATCAAAGTGGCACGCACGACGTCGAAAATAGCGTTCGGCCAACGCTCTGAGGTAGACGAAAGTGTTGTTCACTCTCTAGACTTCACTGAGGTTAGGCCGTTTTACCCAAGGCAGATTTGCACTCGATGACACCTCGACAACAGCCGGTCCTCACATTTACGTCTTGCTCTCCTTACGTCAGTATACTAGTCTGTGACGCTGGCTTTGCAACATCTTGCGTGCCTTTAGGCTCGCCGCGACCAACACTTACCACGCACTGACCACAAAACATGGAGGCGCCGGGGCTTGAACCCGGGACCTTTCACATGCAAAGCGAACGCTCTACCAACTGAGCTACGCCCCCAAGCACAACCAAGCTGCGCTGTTCTCCATTCTTTACTACTCTTATGTGCACGGACACGATGGTTGGTTGGTTTGCAGGGCTGAAGGGAACAGAGTACAAAGGCGCGGACGCGTTCATATACACAAGAGTTCCAAGTAGTTTCGATGCTCTGGTATTACGACTGCAAATTCCGTCCGTTTTTAACGTCTTAAATTGAAGGGGCAGTCACAAGCTGCTCTGTTTTCAAGCCATGTCGACAATCACACAGCACCTGAGGTAACAAGCACATCTGAAGCCCCATTGTGCACTCGACTGTTCATGCCAACTCACTGCCTCGCACTTTACTACTGTGTACCACTCTTGTCGTCCAACTGCAAAAGACTGGGCCACAACAAGTTTCCGCGTCTCCATTGCACTGCGCAAACTACGAAACGCTCCCCAAACATGGCACTCACCCATGCAGACGTCTTTTCCGACTTTACACGACGCTCACGCAACGCTCACGCTAGTGACACCCTTATTTAGAGCTTGACGTCGCGCCCAAGCGAGTGAGCACATTTCGCCTACGGCTTAGGCCGCCCACCTAGTGTGGCTGCTCGGTGTCTGCAGGCAGCGAGGGGCTGCAAGCTTCCCGTATTCGCGCCTATGTCACCTCTGCTTGCTTGTCAGAGACAGAGTATCGCAAAACATACAACTCACTCCATGAATTGATTGCTACGGCATCTGTCATCAGCAGTCACAACTAGCAACACCAGTAGCAGCCGACTGCACGTAAAGAATTGGAATGTGCAGTGGGATTTTTGTGAATTCGGCGCAAGGCTGATCTTTCCGACATAGGTTTGAGAATCCTATGGGAACACGTGTACTGTTTCTAAATTAAGTGTAGTGGTGGGAGGAGGGTACTTCCTGCGCATTACAGCACGCTTGCCAATTGTGGCTGCTAATCGTTCGCTCGTATCTGCCTTGACACATTTTCTGGCTGTGAATTATTCCACTTGCATGGCAGTGTGCGCATGTTGGTGTGTTAAAAATTCTGGAGGCGCTGGGTATCGATCCCAGTACCTCTCGCATGCTAAGCGAGCGCTCTACCATCTGAGCTACGCCCCCTGCTGACCAACTGCGCTACATACAGCCATATCAATTGCACAGACCCTTGCACTCCAATTATTCCGCAGACAAACACTACTCTCAATGTGTCTGTGAGGGTGTCTTTCAGGTTTCCTGCATTCTGTATCGAATCGTAGTTGGCCAGAATCAAAGTGGCACGCACGACGTCGAAAATAGCGTTCGGCCAACGCTCTGAGGTAGACGAAAGTGTTGTTCACTCTCTAGACTTCACTGAGGTTAGGCCGTTTTACCTAAGGCAGATTTGCACTCGATGACACCTCGACAACAGCCGGTCCTCACATTTACGTCTTGCTCTCCTTACGTCAGTATACTAGTCTGTGACGCTGGCTTTGCAACATCTTGCGTGCCTTTAGGCTCGCCGCGACCAACACTTACCACGCACTGACCACAAAACATGGAGGCGCCGGGGCTTGAACCCGGGACCTTTCACATGCAAAGCGAACGCTCTACCAACTGAGCTACGCCCCCAAGCACAACCAAGCTGCGCTGTTCTCCATTCTTTACTACTCTTATGTGCACGGACACGATGGTTGGTTGGTTTGCAGGGCTGAAGGGAACAGAGTACAAAGGCGCGGACGCGTTCATATACACAAGAGTTCCAAGTAGTTTCGATGCTCTGGTATTACGACTGCAAATTCCGTCCGTTTTTAACGTCTTAAATTGAAGGGGCAGTCACAAGCTGCTCTGTTTTCAAGCCATGTCGACAATCACACAGCACCTGAGGTAACAAGCACATCTGAAGCCCCATTGTGCACTCGACTGTTCATGCCAACTCACTGCCTCGCACTTTACTACTGTGTACCACTCTTGTCGTCCAACTGCAAAAGACTGGGCCACAACAAGTTTCCGCGTCTCCATTGCACTGCGCAAACTACGAAACGCTCCCCAAACATGGCACTCACCCATGCAGACGTCTTTTCCGACTTTACACGACGCTCACGCAACGCTCACGCTAGTGACACCCTTATTTAGAGCTTGACGTCGCGCCCAAGCGAGTGAGCACATTTCGCCTACGGCTTAGGCCGCCCACCTAGTGTGGCTGCTCGGTGTCTGCAGGCAGCGAGGGGCTGCAAGCTTCCCGTATTCGCGCCTATGTCACCTCTGCTTGCTTGTCAGAGACAGAGTATCGCAAAACATACAACTCACTCCATGAATTGATTGCTACGGCATCTGTCATCAGCAGTCACAACTAGCAACACCAGTAGCAGCCGACTGCACGTAAAGAATTGGAATGTGCAGTGGGATTTTTGTGAATTCGGCGCAAGGCTGATCTTTCCGACATAGGTTTGAGAATCCTATGGGAACACGTGTACTGTTTCTAAATTAAGTGTAGTGGTGGGAGGAGGGTACTTCCTGCGCATTACAGCACGCTTGCCAATTGTGGCTGCTAATCGTTCGCTCGTATCTGCCTTGACACATTTTCTGGCTGTGAATTATTCCACTTGCATGGCAGTGTGCGCATGTTGGTGTGTTAAAAATTCTGGAGGCGCTGGGTATCGATCCCAGTACCTCTCGCATGCTAAGCGAGCGCTCTACCATCTGAGCTACGGCCCCTGCTGACCAACTGCGCTACATACAGCCATATCAATTGCACAGACCCTTGCACTCCAATTATTCCGCAGACAAACACTACTCTCAATGTGTCTGTGAGGGTGTCTTTCAGGTTTCCTGCATTCTGTATCGAATCGTAGTTGGCCAAAATCAAAGTGGCACGCACGACGTCGAAAATAGCGTTCGGCCAACGCTCTGAGGTAGACGAAAGTGTTGTTCACTCTCTAGACTTCACTGAGGTTAGGCCGTTTTACCTAAGGCAGATTTGCACTCGATGACACCTCGACAACAGCCGGTCCTCACATTTACGTCTTGCTCTCCTTACGTCAGTATACGAGTCTGTGACGCTGGCTTTGCAACATCTTGCGTGCCTTTAGGCTCGCCGCGACCAACACTTACCACGCACTGACCACAAAACATGGAGGCGCCGGGGCTTCAACCCGGGACCGTTCACATGCAAAGCGAACGCTCTACCAACTGAGCTACGCCGCCAAGCACAACCATGCTGCGCTCTTCTCCATTCTTTACTACTCTTATGTGCACGGACGCGATGGTTGGTTGGTTTGCAGGGCTGAAGGGAACAGAGTACAAAGGCGCGGACGCGTTCATATACACAAGAGTTCCAAGTAGTTTCGATGCTCTGGTATTACGACTGCAAATTCCGTCCGTTTTTAACGTCTTAAATTGAAGGGGCAGTCACAAGCTGCTCTGTTTTCAAGCCATGTCGACAATCACACAGCACCTGAGGTAACAAGCACATCTGAAGCCCCATTGTGCACTCGACTGTTCATGCCAACTCACTGCCTCGCACTTTACTACTGTGTACCACTCTTGTCGTCCAACTGCAAAAGACTGGGCCACAACAAGTTTCCGCGTCTCCATTGCACTGCGCAAACTACGAAACGCTCCCCAAACATGGCACTCACCCATGCAGACGACTTTTCCGACTTTACACGACGCTCACGCAACGCTCACGCTAGTGACACCCTTATTTAGAGCTTGACGTCGCGCCCAAGCGAGTGAGCACATTTCGCCTACGGCTTAGGCCGCCCACCTAGTGTGGCTGCTCGGTGTCTGCAGGCAGCGAGGGGCTGCAAGCTTCCCGTATTCGCGCCTATGTCACCTCTGCTTGCTTGTCAGAGACAGAGTATCGCAAAACATACAACTCACTCCATGAATTGATTGCTACGGCATCTGTCATCAGCAGTCACAACTAGCAACACCAGTAGCAGCCGACTGCACGTAAAGAATTGGAATGTGCAGTGGGATTTTTGTGAATTCGGCGCAAGGCTGATCTTTCCGACATAGGTTTGAGAATCCTATGGGAACACGTGTACTGTTTCTAAATTAAGTGTAGTGGTGGGAGGAGGGTACTTCCTGCGCATTACAGCACGCTTGCCAATTGTGGCTGCTAATCGTTCGCTCGTATCTGCCTTGACACATTTTCTGGCTGTGAATTATTCCACTTGCATGGCAGTGTGCGCATGTTGGTGTGTTAAAAATTCTGGAGGCGCTGGGTATCGATCCCAGTACCTCTCGCATGCTAAGCGAGCGCTCTACCATCTGAGCTACGCCCCCTGCTGACCAACTGCGCTACATACAGCCATATCAATTGCACAGACCCTTGCACTCCAATTATTCCGCAGACAAACACTACTCTCAATGTGTCTGTGAGGGTGTCTTTCAGGTTTCCTGCATTCTGTATCGAATCGTAGTTGGCCAGAATCAAAGTGGCACGCACGACGTCGAAAATAGCGTTCGGCCAACGCTCTGAGGTAGACGAAAGTGTTGTTCACTCTCTAGACTTCACTGAGGTTAGGCCGTTTTACCCAAGGCAGATTTGCACTCGATGACACCTCGACAACAGCCGGTCCTCACATTTACGTCTTGCTCTCCTTACGTCAGTATACTAGTCTGTGACGCTGGCTTTGCAACATCTTGCGTGCCTTTAGGCTCGCCGCGACCAACACTTACCACGCACTGACCACAAAACATGGAGGCGCCGGGGCTTGAACCCGGGACCTTTCACATGCAAAGCGAACGCTCTACCAACTGAGCTACGCCCCCAAGCACAACCAAGCTGCGCTGTTCTCCATTCTTTACTACTCTTATGTGCACGGACACGATGGTTGGTTGGTTTGCAGGGCTGAAGGGAACAGAGTACAAAGGCGCGGACGCGTTCATATACACAAGAGTTCCAAGTAGTTTCGATGCTCTGGTATTACGACTGCAAATTCCGTCCGTTTTTAACGTCTTAAATTGAAGGGGCAGTCACAAGCTGCTCTGTTTTCAAGCCATGTCGACAATCACACAGCACCTGAGGTAACAAGCACATCTGAAGCCCCATTGTGCACTCGACTGTTCATGCCAACTCACTGCCTCGCACTTTACTACTGTGTACCACTCTTGTCGTCCAACTGCAAAAGACTGGGCCACAACAAGTTTCCGCGTCTCCATTGCACTGCGCAAACTACGAAACGCTCCCCAAACATGGCACTCACCCATGCAGACGTCTTTTCCGACTTTACACGACGCTCACGCAACGCTCACGCTAGTGACACCCTTATTTAGAGCTTGACGTCGCGCCCAAGCGAGTGAGCACATTTCGCCTACGGCTTAGGCCGCCCACCTAGTGTGGCTGCTCGGTGTCTGCAGGCAGCGAGGGGCTGCAAGCTTCCCGTATTCGCGCCTATGTCACCTCTGCTTGCTTGTCAGAGACAGAGTATCGCAAAACATACAACTCACTCCATGAATTGATTGCTACGGCATCTGTCATCAGCAGTCACAACTAGCAACACCAGTAGCAGCCGACTGCACGTAAAGAATTGGAATGTGCAGTGGGATTTTTGTGAATTCGGCGCAAGGCTGATCTTTCCGACATAGGTTTGAGAATCCTATGGGAACACGTGTACTGTTTCTAAATTAAGTGTAGTGGTGGGAGGAGGGTACTTCCTGCGCATTACAGCACGCTTGCCAATTGTGGCTGCTAATCGTTCGCTCGTATCTGCCTTGACACATTTTCTGGCTGTGAATTATTCCACTTGCATGGCAGTGTGCGCATGTTGGTGTGTTAAAAATTCTGGAGGCGCTGGGTATCGATCCCAGTACCTCTCGCATGCTAAGCGAGCGCTCTACCATCTGAGCTACGGCCCCTGCTGACCAACTGCGCTACATACAGCCATATCAATTGCACAGACCCTTGCACTCCAATTATTCCGCAGACAAACACTACTCTCAATGTGTCTGTGAGGGTGTCTTTCAGGTTTCCTGCATTCTGTATCGAATCGTAGTTGGCCAAAATCAAAGTGGCACGCACGACGTCGAAAATAGCGTTCGGCCAACGCTCTGAGGTAGACGAAAGTGTTGTTCACTCTCTAGACTTCACTGAGGTTAGGCCGTTTTACCTAAGGCAGATTTGCACTCGATGACACCTCGACAACAGCCGGTCCTCACATTTACGTCTTGCTCTCCTTACGTCAGTATACGAGTCTGTGACGCTGGCTTTGCAACATCTTGCGTGCCTTTAGGCTCGCCGCGACCAACACTTACCACGCACTGACCACAAAACATGGAGGCGCCGGGGCTTCAACCCGGGACCGTTCACATGCAAAGCGAACGCTCTACCAACTGAGCTACGCCGCCCAAGCACAACCATGCTGCGCTCTTCTCCATTCTTTACTACTCTTATGTGCACGGACGCGATGGTTGGTTGGTTTGCAGGGCTGAAGGGAACAGAGTACAAAGGCGCGGACGCGTTCATATACACAAGAGTTCCAAGTAGTTTCGATGCTCTGGTATTACGACTGCAAATTCCGTCCGTTTTTAACGTCTTAAATTGAAGGGGCAGTCACAAGCTGCTCTGTTTTCAAGCCATGTCGACAATCACACAGCACCTGAGGTAACAAGCACATCTGAAGCCCCATTGTGCACTCGACTGTTCATGCCAACTCACTGCCTCGCACTTTACTACTGTGTACCACTCTTGTCGTCCAACTGCAAAAGACTGGGCCACAACAAGTTTCCGCGTCTCCATTGCACTGCGCAAACTACGAAACGCTCCCCAAACATGGCACTCACCCATGCAGACGACTTTTCCGACTTTACACGACGCTCACGCAACGCTCACGCTAGTGACACCCTTATTTAGAGCTTGACGTCGCGCCCAAGCGAGTGAGCACATTTCGCCTACGGCTTAGGCCGCCCACCTAGTGTGGCTGCTCGGTGTCTGCAGGCAGCGAGGGGCTGCAAGCTTCCCGTATTCGCGCCTATGTCACCTCTGCTTGCTTGTCAGAGACAGAGTATCGCAAAACATACAACTCACTCCATGAATTGATTGCTACGGCATCTGTCATCAGCAGTCACAACTAGCAACACCAGTAGCAGCCGACTGCACGTAAAGAATTGGAATGTGCAGTGGGATTTTTGTGAATTCGGCGCAAGGCTGATCTTTCCGACATAGGTTTGAGAATCCTATGGGAACACGTGTACTGTTTCTAAATTAAGTGTAGTGGTGGGAGGAGGGTACTTCCTGCGCATTACAGCACGCTTGCCAATTGTGGCTGCTAATCGTTCGCTCGTATCTGCCTTGACACATTTTCTGGCTGTGAATTATTCCACTTGCATGGCAGTGTGCGCATGTTGGTGTGTTAAAAATTCTGGAGGCGCTGGGTATCGATCCCAGTACCTCTCGCATGCTAAGCGAGCGCTCTACCATCTGAGCTACGCCCCCTGCTGACCAACTGCGCTACATACAGCCATATCAATTGCACAGACCCTTGCACTCCAATTATTCCGCAGACAAACACTACTCTCAATGTGTCTGTGAGGGTGTCTTTCAGGTTTCCTGCATTCTGTATCGAATCGTAGTTGGCCAGAATCAAAGTGGCACGCACGACGTCGAAAATAGCGTTCGGCCAACGCTCTGAGGTAGACGAAAGTGTTGTTCACTCTCTAGACTTCACTGAGGTTAGGCCGTTTTACCCAAGGCAGATTTGCACTCGATGACACCTCGACAACAGCCGGTCCTCACATTTACGTCTTGCTCTCCTTACGTCAGTATACTAGTCTGTGACGCTGGCTTTGCAACATCTTGCGTGCCTTTAGGCTCGCCGCGACCAACACTTACCACGCACTGACCACAAAACATGGAGGCGCCGGGGCTTGAACCCGGGACCTTTCACATGCAAAGCGAACGCTCTACCAACTGAGCTACGCCCCCAAGCACAACCAAGCTGCGCTGTTCTCCATTCTTTACTACTCTTATGTGCACGGACACGATGGTTGGTTGGTTTGCAGGGCTGAAGGGAACAGAGTACAAAGGCGCGGACGCGTTCATATACACAAGAGTTCCAAGTAGTTTCGATGCTCTGGTATTACGACTGCAAATTCCGTCCGTTTTTAACGTCTTAAATTGAAGGGGCAGTCACAAGCTGCTCTGTTTTCAAGCCATGTCGACAATCACACAGCACCTGAGGTAACAAGCACATCTGAAGCCCCATTGTGCACTCGACTGTTCATGCCAACTCACTGCCTCGCACTTTACTACTGTGTACCACTCTTGTCGTCCAACTGCAAAAGACTGGGCCACAACAAGTTTCCGCGTCTCCATTGCACTGCGCAAACTACGAAACGCTCCCCAAACATGGCACTCACCCATGCAGACGTCTTTTCCGACTTTACACGACGCTCACGCAACGCTCACGCTAGTGACACCCTTATTTAGAGCTTGACGTCGCGCCCAAGCGAGTGAGCACATTTCGCCTACGGCTTAGGCCGCCCACCTAGTGTGGCTGCTCGGTGTCTGCAGGCAGCGAGGGGCTGCAAGCTTCCCGTATTCGCGCCTATGTCACCTCTGCTTGCTTGTCAGAGACAGAGTATCGCAAAACATACAACTCACTCCATGAATTGATTGCTACGGCATCTGTCATCAGCAGTCACAACTAGCAACACCAGTAGCAGCCGACTGCACGTAAAGAATTGGAATGTGCAGTGGGATTTTTGTGAATTCGGCGCAAGGCTGATCTTTCCGACATAGGTTTGAGAATCCTATGGGAACACGTGTACTGTTTCTAAATTAAGTGTAGTGGTGGGAGGAGGGTACTTCCTGCGCATTACAGCACGCTTGCCAATTGTGGCTGCTAATCGTTCGCTCGTATCTGCCTTGACACATTTTCTGGCTGTGAATTATTCCACTTGCATGGCAGTGTGCGCATGTTGGTGTGTTAAAAATTCTGGAGGCGCTGGGTATCGATCCCAGTACCTCTCGCATGCTAAGCGAGCGCTCTACCATCTGAGCTACGGCCCCTGCTGACCAACTGCGCTACATACAGCCATATCAATTGCACAGACCCTTGCACTCCAATTATTCCGCAGACAAACACTACTCTCAATGTGTCTGTGAGGGTGTCTTTCAGGTTTCCTGCATTCTGTATCGAATCGTAGTTGGCCAAAATCAAAGTGGCACGCACGACGTCGAAAATAGCGTTCGGCCAACGCTCTGAGGTAGACGAAAGTGTTGTTCACTCTCTAGACTTCACTGAGGTTAGGCCGTTTTACCTAAGGCAGATTTGCACTCGATGACACCTCGACAACAGCCGGTCCTCACATTTACGTCTTGCTCTCCTTACGTCAGTATACGAGTCTGTGACGCTGGCTTTGCAACATCTTGCGTGCCTTTAGGCTCGCCGCGACCAACACTTACCACGCACTGACCACAAAACATGGAGGCGCCGGGGCTTCAACCCGGGACCGTTCACATGCAAAGCGAACGCTCTACCAACTGAGCTACGCCGCCAAGCACAACCATGCTGCGCTCTTCTCCATTCTTTACTACTCTTATGTGCACGGACGCGATGGTTGGTTGGTTTGCAGGCTGAAGGGAACAGAGTACAAAGGCGCGGACGCGTTCATATACACAAGAGTTCCAAGTAGTTTCGATGCTCTGGTATTACGACTGCAAATTCCGTCCGTTTTTAACGTCTTAAATTGAAGGGGCAGTCACAAGCTGCTCTGTTTTCAAGCCATGTCGACAATCACACAGCACCTGAGGTAACAAGCACATCTGAAGCCCCATTGTGCACTCGACTGTTCATGCCAACTCACTGCCTCGCACTTTACTACTGTGTACCACTCTTGTCGTCCAACTGCAAAAGACTGGGCCACAACAAGTTTCCGCGTCTCCATTGCACTGCGCAAACTACGAAACGCTCCCCAAACATGGCACTCACCCATGCAGACGACTTTTCCGACTTTACACGACGCTCACGGCAACGCTCACGCCAGTGACAGCCTTATTTAGAGCTTGACTTCGCGCCCAAGCGAGTGAGCACATTTCGCCTACGGCTTAGGCCGCCCACCTAGTGTGGCTGCTCGGTGTCTGCAGGCAGCGAGGGGCTGCAAGCTTCCCGTATTCGCGCCTATGTCACCTCTGCTTGCTTGTCAGAGACAGAGTATCGCAAAACATACAACTCACTCCATGAATTGATTGCTACGGCATCTGTCATCAGCAGTCACAACTAGCAACACCAGTAGCAGCCGACTGCACGTAAAGAATTGGAATGTGCAGTGGGATTTTTGTGAATTCGGCGCAAGGCTGATCTTTCCGACATAGGTTTGAGAATCCTATGGGAACACGTGTACTGTTTCTAAATTAAGTGTAGTGGTGGGAGGAGGGTACTTCTGCGCATTACAGCACGCTTGCCAATTGTGGCTGCTAATCGTTCGCTCGTATCTGCCTTGACACATTTTCTGGCTGTGAATTATTTCCACTTGCATGGCAGTGTGCGCATGTTGGTGTGTTAAAAATTCTGGAGGCGCTGGGTATCGATCCCAGTACCTCTCGCATGCTAAGCGAGCGCTCTACCATCTGAGCTACGCCCCCTGCTGACCAACTGCGCTACATACAGCCATATCAATTGCACAGACCCTTGCACTCCAATTATTCGCAGACAAACACTACTCTCAATGTGTCTGTGAGGGTGTCTTTCAGGTTTCCTGCATTCTGTATCGAATCGTAGTTGGCCAGAATCAAAGTGGCACGCACGACGTCGAAAATAGCGTTCGGCCAACGCTCTGAGGTAGACGAAAGTGTTGTTCACTCTCTAGACTTCACTGAGGTTAGGCCGTTTTACCCAAGGCAGATTTGCACTCGATGACACCTCGACAACAGCCGGTCCTCACATTTACGTCTTGCTCTCCTTACGTCAGTATACTAGTCTGTGACGCTGGCTTTGCAACATCTTGCGTGCCTTTAGGCTCGCCGCGACCAACACTTACCACGCACTGACCACAAAACATGGAGGCGCCGGGGCTTGAACCCGGGACCTTTCACATGCAAAGCGAACGCTCTACCAACTGAGCTACGCCCCCAAGCACAACCAAGCTGCGCTGTTCTCCATTCTTTACTACTCTTATGTGCACGGACACGATGGTTGGTTGGTTTGCAGGGCTGAAGGGAACAGAGTACAAAGGCGCGGACGCGTTCATATACACAAGAGTTCCAAGTAGTTTCGATGCTCTGGTATTACGACTGCAAATTCCGTCCGTTTTTAACGTCTTAAATTGAAGGGGCAGTCACAAGCTGCTCTGTTTTCAAGCCATGTCGACAATCACACAGCACCTGAGGTAACAAGCACATCTGAAGCCCCATTGTGCACTCGACTGTTCATGCCAACTCACTGCCTCGCACTTTACTACTGTGTACCACTCTTGTCGTCCAACTGCAAAAGACTGGGCCACAACAAGTTTCCGCGTCTCCATTGCACTGCGCAAACTACGAAACGCTCCCCAAACATGGCACTCACCCATGCAGACGACTTTTCCGACTTTACACGACGCTCACGCAACGCTCACGCTAGTGACACCCTTATTTAGAGCTTGACGTCGCGCCCAAGCGAGTGAGCACATTTCGCCTACGGCTTAGGCCGCCCACCTAGTGTGGCTGCTCGGTGTCTGCAGGCAGCGAGGGGCTGCAAGCTTCCCGTATTTCGCGCCTATGTCACCTCTGCTTGCTTGTCAGAGACAGAGTATCGCAAAACATACAACTCACTCCATGAATTGATTGCTACGGCATCTGTCATCAGCAGTCACAACTAGCAACACCAGTAGCAGCCGACTGCACGTAAAGAATTGGAATGTGCAGTGGGATTTTTGTGAATTCGGCGCAAGGCTGATCTTTCCGACATAGGTTTGAGAATCCTATGGGAACACGTGTACTGTTTCTAAATTAAGTGTAGTGGTGGGAGGAGGGTACTTCCTGCGCATTACAGCACGCTTGCCAATTGTGGCTGCTAATCGTTCGCTCGTATCTGCCTTGACACATTTTCTGGCTGTGAATTATTCCACTTGCATGGCAGTGTGCGCATGTTGGTGTGTTAAAAATTCTGGAGGCGCTGGGTATCGATCCCAGTACCTCTCGCATGCTAAGCGAGCGCTCTACCATCTGAGCTACGCCCCCTGCTGACCAACTGCGCTACATACAGCCATATCAATTGCACAGACCCTTGCACTCCAATTATTCCGCAGACAAACACTACTCTCAATGTGTCTGTGAGGGTGTCTTTCAGGTTTCCTGCATTCTGTATCGAATCGTAGTTGGCCAGAATCAAAGTGGCACGCACGACGTCGAAAATAGCGTTCGGCCAACGCTCTGAGGTAGACGAAAGTGTTGTTCACTCTCTAGACTTCACTGAGGTTAGGCCGTTTTACCCAAGGCAGATTTGCACTCGATGACACCTCGACAACAGCCGGTCCTCACATTTACGTCTTGCTCTCCTTACGTCAGTATACTAGTCTGTGACGCTGGCTTTGCAACATCTTGCGTGCCTTTAGGCTCGCCGCGACCAACACTTACCACGCACTGACCACAAAACATGGAGGCGCCGGGGCTTGAACCCGGGACCTTTCACATGCAAAGCGAACGCTCTACCAACTGAGCTACGCCCCCAAGCACAACCAAGCTGCGCTGTTCTCCATTCTTTACTACTCTTATGTGCACGGACACGATGGTTGGTTGGTTTGCAGGGCTGAAGGGAACAGAGTACAAAGGCGCGGACGCGTTCATATACACAAGAGTTCCAAGTAGTTTCGATGCTCTGGTATTACGACTGCAAATTCCGTCCGTTTTTAACGTCTTAAATTGAAGGGGCAGTCACAAGCTGCTCTGTTTTCAAGCCATGTCGACAATCACACAGCACCTGAGGTAACAAGCACATCTGAAGCCCCATTGTGCACTCGACTGTTCATGCCAACTCACTGCCTCGCACTTTACTACTGTGTACCACTCTTGTCGTCCAACTGCAAAAGACTGGGCCACAACAAGTTTCCGCGTCTCCATTGCACTGCGCAAACTACGAAACGCTCCCCAAACATGGCACTCACCCATGCAGACGTCTTTTCCGACTTTACACGACGCTCACGCAACGCTCACGCTAGTGACACCCTTATTTAGAGCTTGACGTCGCGCCCAAGCGAGTGAGCACATTTCGCCTACGGCTTAGGCCGCCCACCTAGTGTGGCTGCTCGGTGTCTGCAGGCAGCGAGGGGCTGCAAGCTTCCCGTATTCGCGCCTATGTCACCTCTGCTTGCTTGTCAGAGACAGAGTATCGCAAAACATACAACTCACTCCATGAATTGATTGCTACGGCATCTGTCATCAGCAGTCACAACTAGCAACACCAGTAGCAGCCGACTGCACGTAAAGAATTGGAATGTGCAGTGGGATTTTTGTGAATTCGGCGCAAGGCTGATCTTTCCGACATAGGTTTGAGAATCCTATGGGGAACACGTGTACTGTTTCTAAATTAAGTGTAGTGGTGGGAGGAGGGTACTTCCTGCGCATTACAGCACGCTTGCCAATTGTGGCTGCTAATCGTTCGCTCGTATCTGCCTTGACACATTTTCTGGCTGTGAATTATTCCACTTGCATGGCAGTGTGCGCATGTTGGTGTGTTAAAAATTCTGGAGGCGCTGGGTATCGATCCCAGTACCTCTCGCATGCTAAGCGAGCGCTCTACCATCTGAGCTACGCCCCCTGCTGACCAACTGCGCTACATACAGCCATATCAATTGCACAGACCCTTGCACTCCAATTATTCCGCAGACAAACACTACTCTCAATGTGTCTGTGAGGGTGTCTTTCAGGTTTCCTGCATTCTGTATCGAATCGTAGTTGGCCAGAATCAAAGTGGCACGCACGACGTCGAAAATAGCGTTCGGCCAACGCTCTGAGGTAGACGAAAGTGTTGTTCACTCTCTAGACTTCACTGAGGTTAGGCCGTTTTACCCAAGGCAGATTTGCACTCGATGACACCTCGACAACAGCCGGTCCTCACATTTACGTCTTGCTCTCCTTACGTCAGTATACTAGTCTGTGACGCTGGCTTTGCAACATCTTGCGTGCCTTTAGGCTCGCCGCGACCAACACTTACCACGCACTGACCACAAAACATGGAGGCGCCGGGGCTTGAACCCGGGACCTTTCACATGCAAAGCGAACGCTCTACCAACTGAGCTACGCCCCCAAGCACAACCAAGCTGCGCTGTTCTCCATTCTTTACTACTCTTATGTGCACGGACACGATGGTTGGTTGGTTTGCAGGGCTGAAGGGAACAGAGTACAAAGGCGCGGACGCGTTCATATACACAAGAGTTCCAAGTAGTTTCGATGCTCTGGTATTACGACTGCAAATTCCGTCCGTTTTTAACGTCTTAAATTGAAGGGGCAGTCACAAGCTGCTCTGTTTTCAAGCCATGTCGACAATCACACAGCACCTGAGGTAACAAGCACATCTGAAGCCCCATTGTGCA
>NW_026048211.1:37500-45000 GCF_023864345.2 Schistocerca serialis cubense | reverse complement strand
AAAATATAATAACACATGATGCTCCGCAAGAAAATAGACTTGGGATAGGGTGTGTCGTTGGCAAGTCCCCGGGGCGGCTAGTGTGGGTGGTGATAAGTCCGTAGTGGGCGAGGTATTACGACGATGCCGCCATCTATGCGAATGTGACGCAACGACATTGACATCCAGCCCAGAAAACGGCACCTCCATCTACAGGGATCCGACGGAACTACGCCAACCATGCCGGCAAAACAGTATCGCCATCTATGAAAATACGGCGAAACCACATGCAATACCTCCATCTATGCGAATCTGACAACACTACGTCCGCCATGTCGAGCGCACCACAAAACACAGCGCCATCTGTAGGTCTCCCCGCGGCATGACGTCCTGCAACGACGATACCGCCATCTATGAGACGCCAAGCCGACTAAGACAGCGATGGGCCCACAGTGCCCATCTTTCGACCCCACCCCACAAAGCCTGCGTCCTCTGTCGACCACAGCACCCCCAACGCCAGCGCCTCTGCCGCACGAAATCGTCGACCGGCAATCACTCCACCGGCGCCCCACCCCTAACCGCCCAACTCGCAACTCCAGCGGATGAACGGCGGACTTTTCCCGCAGTCGCAATGTGCAATCCACCCCTATAACTTGCGTTTCATGAAGAGTTATGTCCAATATGCGACATTCCCGCTGTCCCTATACATGAGCTGCGAGCTGTACCAGTTACGAGCTAGAGACGCGATCGCGTTGCTCTCTGTACGAATGCCGATGCTGAGCGGTCAGCTAGGAGGCGCTCCATCCATGTCGGTACCGGTGGGCGTTGCACTCGCAGTCGCAAAAAAACGTACGGCAAGTATATTACTCGGAAGAGTTTATGACAGTCCAAGCCCCCCTGCGTGGGGAGCGTCTTTCTAGGCCATGACCCACCGGAAGGGCGCAGCGTCCCCCACCCCAGACATGTGACGTCACACTATCGGTATTGACGACTCGACTCATTGCTTATAATCATTTGCCATACACCGGTGGAAGCTGCCGAGACGAGTAGCTACATAGCGCGCTCGCCGTGTCACTAATGTACAGAGATACAACAGTTTCGACTGGAACCGGATTAAACGTATACACGGCGCTGATTAGTAATACATAGACCCATCAGAATACAGATAATATATACAACTGTCCGTATACATGCTGAAAGACTCTGCTCACAATCACAACCACACGGCAGCCACACACTCTTATCACGCACTACTCTCCGCCTGTAACACGCACACAGACAATATGTAAGCACCAGCATGGAACAACACCCAGTGCATCCTCTCCGCCACATGAGACAATCCACACTGTCATAACCAGACTGGGAGGTCCACTCAGAAAACGGAATATCCCACCCCCCCGACAACCACCATTGCTCAGCTAAGCCACCAACACCCACACATGTCCTACACAGGGGTGCACCCAACATCACAATACTGCCTCCTCTCACAGCACACAAACAATGGCAGGAATGAAAGACACAGGTCTGCCACAAGCATGGGAATCGGAGCGCCGCCTGTCATGAGCCAAAGGTGCATCCTGACGTGGCAAATCAGATGATGCCGCAGGCATCCACTTACTATAATCACAATCAACAAACCGACCGGCCGCCCCCCCCCCCCCCCATTACACCTTTCCATACAACAATGTGTACCTTAACCTAAACTATACTGTACCTTAACCTAAACTATACTGTACCTTAACCTAAACTATACTGTACCTTAACCTAAACTATACTGTACCTTAACCTAAACTATACTGTACCTTAACCTAAACTATACTGTACCTTAACCTAACCTATACGGTACCTCAACCTAACCTATATTGTGCCTCAACCTAACCTATGTTGCGCCTTAACCTAACCTATGTTGCGCCTTAACCTAACCTATGTTGCGCCTTAACCTAACCTATGTTGCGCCTTAACCTAACCTATGTTGCGCCTTAACCTAACCTATGTTGCGCCTTAACCTAACCTATGTTGCGCCTTAACCTAACCTATGTTGCGCCTTAACCTAACCTATGTTGCGCCTTAACCTAACCTATGTTGCGCCTTAACCTAACCTATGTTGCGCCTTAACCTAACCTATGTTGCGCCTTAACCTAACCTATGTTGCGCCTTAACCTAACCTATGTTGCGCCTTAACCTAACCTATGTTGCGCCTTAACCTAACCTATGTTGCGCCTTAACCTAACCTATGTTGCGCCTTAACCTAACCTATGTTGCGCCTTAACCTAACCTATGTTGCGCCTTAACCTAACCTATGTTGCGCCTTAACCTAACCTATGTTGCGCCTTAACCTAACCTATGTTGCGCCTTAACCTAACCTATGTTGCGCCTTAACCTAACCTATGTTGCGCCTTAACCTAACCTATGTTGCGCCTTAACCTAACCTATGTTGCGCCTTAACCTAACCTATGTTGCGCCTTAACCTAACCTATGTTGCGCCTTAACCTAACCTATGTTGCGCCTTAACCCAACCTATGTTGCGCCTTAACCCAACCTATGTTGCGCCTTAACCCAACCTATGTTGCGCCTTAACCCAACCTATGTTGCGCCTTAACCCAACCTATGTTGCGCCTTAACCCAACCTATGTTGCGCCTTAACCCAACCTATGTTGGGCCTTAACCCAACCTATGTTGCGCCTTAACCCAACCTATGTTGCGCCTTAACCCAACCTATGTTGCGCCTTAACCCAACCTATGTTGCGCCTTAACCCAACCTATGTTGCGCCTTAACCCAACCTATGTTGCGCCTTAACCCAACCTATGTTGCGCCTTAACCCAACCTATGTTGGGCCTTAACCCAACCTATGTTGGGCCTTAACCCAACACACGTTGGGCCTTAACCCAACACACGTTGGGCCTTAACCCAACACACGTTGGGCCTTAACCCAACACACGTTGGGCCTTAACCCAACACACGTTGGGCCTTAACCCAACACACGTTGGGCCTTAACCCAAACACACGTTGGGCCTTAACCCAACACACGTTGGGCCTTAACCCAACACACGTTGGGCCTTAACCCAACACACGTTGGGCCTTAACCCAACACACGTTGGGCCTTAACCCAACACACGTTGGGCCTTAACCCAACACACGTTGGGCCTTAACCCAACACACGTTGGGCCTTAACCCAACACACGTTGGGCCTTAACCCAACACACGTTGGGCCTTAACCCAACACACGTTGGGCCTTAACCCAACACACGTTGGGCCTTAACCCAACACACGTTGGGCCTTAACCCAACACACGTTGGGCCTTAACCTGCTCTGTAATTGTCATACGACGCGTTAAATTAGTGTAGTGTTGCCTAACTGCAACCCCCCGCAATATAGTTTGCTACTCGCACTGCCCGGTCCCCAGTGTATCGCTTCATGTTAAACACCTTGCAGCTATACACTGTAATGTGGATGGCAGCAGGACGTACATGCTCAATGCCCTTTGCAGTTGTTCATTGGCATTTGCAGTTGTTCATTGGCATTCGCATGGCGAAGCACTTAGCCTACGCTGTGGTACGGCCTGTGTCAACTGTCCGCTGATGTTGTACGTCCAAATCACACACTGTACTGCACATTGGTCCTCATGTACTGAATGATACATCGTGGTACATGTGACCGTACAACGACTGCGCCAACAACGGCGAACCATGCGGTCCAAATGTTGTGCACTCAGCTACGTGTCGTCTCCCTATAAGAGCTGGATTGCAGTGTGGTATGCCCTGGATGGCGATCAGCATGAGCCGTCTGTTGATGTAGTGGCGCGTGTTGTCAGACGTAGTCGTCTCTTCTCACACACCGTGATAGCATGGTGCACTGCGTTCCACATCTGCGACATGCGACAGAGGCCGGGTTGACAGTCGTTCGCGCAATGGACATCGCATACGTACGGGGGCCACCTTCCACGTGTTCGCGAAGCGTGCACATGTTGTTGCGTGTATGTGGGCAGACATAGTGTGTCGTGACACCTGACACAGGCATGCAACAATCGTTGAATTTGCAAATGGCGATGGACGCCTACGTTTGCTGGTGACGTTACGCAAATGAACAACTGGTAAACCGTTGTGGTGCGGTTGTTCTCGCTAGAGGTGAATCAGTGATGGCGACGATCGGTTGAGCTACCAACCGGTTGTTCCAGCGATACCCACCATGCCCACGAACGTGAATGGCATCTGGGTGTGAAGCGATACGCGGCGGTGGCTGGGTGGGACCGTCCCCGGCCGGTGAGGGGGGGGCCTCCGGCGTGCTGGCCGCGCGGTGCGTGGGCGCACGCGCTACAGCCGGCTGGTGGGGGCGGCCAGTGGCAGGCGCGCCGGCCGACGGAGGCGGCAGGCGGCGCAGCTGCGCGCCGGCGCACCCTGCACGCGGCGCCGTGCGGCCAAAGTAGGTCCTCGCGGGCCCGGTGCGAAGCGCGGTGGACATCTGCAGTGTGCTGGTCCGATTGAGGACTGTGTGCGCTGAGGATGCGCCGCCGCCGGCGCTCGGCGCCGCGACGCCGTCTGCTGCTCGGTCGCCTCTGCGGTTCTCGCAGGTGGTTTGTATCGCAGCTGTGCGGACGTGTTGGCGCGTGCGCTGTGCTGGGAGAGTTCGCTTCGGCACCCAAGTGGGGCTTTTGTCCTTCTGTGGCGCTGGCGTTGGAGCTGCCGGTCACCGTAGGTGGCGCGTGTTGTCTCCCGCCGGCAATGCCACGACAGCACGCTCCCGGGCCTCTGTCGGCAGCGGGCAAGCTCAGTTGGGAGCACGGGTGGTCGCACCTAAAGCGTCTACTCGCCAAACCCCGGGCGATTGCGCCTCTCTCGAACCCGACCAAGTACTTAGGACGGCGCTGCGCGCCGCCGGGACCTGAGAGGGTTTCGAGGTGTATGGTGCAGGGGAGCTCAGCCTCCTCCTGTTTGCAGAATAATTGAGCGGACGCTTGCGTGTTCGCGCGGGCCCCCGGGACACACTCCCGGGCGGCCGGCTGCTCAGCTCTAGTTGACGCAGCTCCCTGGTTGATCCTGCCAGTAGTCATATGCTTGTCTCAAAGATTAAGCCATGCATGTCTCAGTACAAGCCGCATTAAGGTGAAACCGCGAATGGCTCATTAAATCAGTTATGGTTCCTTAGATCGTACCCACGTTACTTGGATAACTGTGGTAATTCTAGAGCTAATACATGCAAACAGAGTCCCGACCAGAGATGGAAGGGACGCTTTTATTAGATCAAAACCAATCGGTCGGCTCGTCCGGTCCGTTTGCCTTGGTGACTCTGAATAACTTTGGGCTGATCGCACGGTCCTCGTACCGGCGACGCATCTTTCAAATGTCTGCCTTATCAACTGTCGATGGTAGGTTCTGCGCCTACCATGGTTGTAACGGGTAACGGGGAATCAGGGTTCGATTCCGGAGAGGGAGCCTGAGAAACGGCTACCACATCCAAGGAAGGCAGCAGGCGCGCAAATTACCCACTCCCGGCACGGGGAGGTAGTGACGAAAAATAACGATACGGGACTCATCCGAGGCCCCGTAATCGGAATGAGTACACTTTAAATCCTTTAACGAGTATCTATTGGAGGGCAAGTCTGGTGCCAGCAGCCGCGGTAATTCCAGCTCCAATAGCGTATATTAAAGTTGTTGCGGTTAAAAAGCTCGTAGTTGGATTTGTGTCCCACGCTGTTGGTTCACCGCCCGTCGGTGTTTAACTGGCATGTATCGTGGGACGTCCTGCCGGTGGGGCGAGCTGAAGGCGTGCGACGCGCCTCGTGCGTGCTCGTGCGTCCCGAGGCGGACCCCGTTGCAATCCTACCAGGGTGCTCTTGAGTGAGTGTCTCGGTGGGCCGGCACGTTTACTTTGAACAAATTAGAGTGCTTAAAGCAGGCAAGCCCGCCTGAATACTGTGTGCATGGAATAATGGAATAGGACCTCGGTTCTATTTTGTTGGTTTTCGGGAACCCGAGGTAATGATTAATAGGGACAGGCGGGGGGCATTCGTATTGCGACGTTAGAGGTGAAATTCTTGGATCGTCGCAAGACGAACAGAAGCGAAAGCATTTGCCAAGTATGTTTTCATTAATCAAGAACGAAAGTTAGAGGTTCGAAGGCGATCAGATACCGCCCTAGTTCTAACCATAAACGATGCCAGCCAGCGATCCGCCGCAGTTCCTCCGATGACTCGGCGGGCAGCCTCCGGAAACCAAAGCTTTTGGGTTCCGGGGGAAGTATGGTTGCAAAGCTGAAACTTAAAGGAATTGACGGAAGGGCACCACCAGGAGTGGAGCCTGCGGCTTAATTTGACTCAACACGGGAAACCTCACCAGGCCCGGACACCGGAAGGATTGACAGATTGATAGCTCTTTCTTGATTCGGTGGGTGGTGGTGCATGGCCGTTCTTAGTTGGTAGTTGGTGGAGCGATTTGTCTGGTTAATTCCGATAACGAACGAGACTCTAGCCTGCTAACTAGTCGCGTGACATCCTTCGTGCTGTCAGCGATTACTTTTCTTCTTAGAGGGACAGCGGCTTCTAGCCGCACGAGATTGAGCAATAACAGGTCTGTGATGCCCTTAGATGTTCTGGGCCGCACGCGCGCTACACTGAAGGAATCAGCGTGTCTTCCTAGGCCGAAAGGTCGGGTAACCCGCTGAACCTCCTTCGTGCTAGGGATTGGGGCTTGCAATTGTTCCCCATGAACGAGGAATTCCCAGTAAGCGCGAGTCATAAGCTCGCGTTGATTACGTCCCTGCCCTTTGTACACACCGCCCGTCGCTACTACCGATTGAATGATTTAGTGAGGTCTCGGACTGGTACGCGGCATTGACTCTGTCGTTGCCGATGCTACCGGAAAGATGACCAAACTTGATCATTTAGAGGAAGTAAAAGTCGTAACAGGTTTCCGTAGGTGAACCTGCGGAAGGATCATTACCGACTAGACTGCATGTCTTTCGATGTGCGTGTCGTGTCGCGCAACACGCTACCTGTACGGCTCGCAGTAGCCGTGCGCCGCGTGCGGAACCACGCGTGCTTCTCAAAACTAACGCCAATGTTGTGTGGTACGAGCGCTGAAGCGCTGGAGCGGCTGGCCTGCGGCACCTGGCGCCTGGCGCCGGTTTTGAATGACTTTCGCCCGACTGCCTGTCCGCTCCGGTGTGGAGCCGTACGACGCCCATCGGCCGTGAGGCCGTTGGACACAGAACGCTTGAACAGGGGCCGCCACACGCCTACGTCCCGCCTATGCAACTGTCTTGAAAGAGACAGTGGAAACTAAGAAAAGATCACCCAGGACGGTGGATCACTCGGCTCGTGGGTCGATGAAGAACGCAGCAAATTGCGCGTCGACATGTGAACTGCAGGACACATGAACATCGACGTTTCGAACGCACATTGCGGTCCATGGATTCCGTTCCCGGGCCACGTCTGGCTGAGGGTCGGCTACGTATACTGAAGCGCGCGGCGTTTGCCCCGCTTCGCAGACCTGGGAGCGTCGCGGCCGCCTGTGGGGCCGGCCGCG